>NW_026872458.1:0-132323 GCF_032173495.1 Musca vetustissima
ATAACTGTGGTCTTTATCGTGTTTACAAATTATAAAGGACAGACGGACGGACGGACACACATGACTAGATCGACTCAGCTAGTCGAGATATGACGATCGGTATGCTTATGAAATATTAGTCTATGACTTATATTTCGCGGCGTTTCAAACTCTTGGGGCTGCACAAAGCTATAATACCCTGACAACATAGTTGTGTAGGGTATAAAAACATTTCGTTTTTAGTATTCATGATTCATTCATTTGTTCATTAAATTACTTTTAATCAACATTATTGCAAAATATTATCATGATTCATGGAATTTAGAATTGCAAACTAAATGCAAAATTCTAACGAAAAACCTGCAATTCAACTTTTTTTCTGCAATGCCGAACAAAAACAACAACAAAATCTTCATAGAATTGCACGCAAAAATATTCTCGTAGTATAAATGTTCGTTCGGGATAATCTAACTACCGCTATTATTTCACGTAAATACCACATTTTGTGGTACTTAACGCACGGTTTCGGGTTACTATCAAATTAAGTACTTGAATGAAGGGTGGAAAATAAAAAAAGAAAGAAGAAGAACAACAAGAACGAAGCAAAATAAAACGAAATGTGAATTTCATGGCGATTAACACGTTTGTCCTCGAACGCAAGGTTGTAATGCGATGGGTAGTTTGCTGTGCAGTGTAAGCCGTCAGCATGAACAGAACTAAATAGAAACAAAAGTACACAGAAGCAGCAAAAACGAAAACAACAACAACGGCGGCGACGACGACGACTAACGGAAACTTTCAAAACAAATTATAAGGTGGAAACAAAACACAAAACTATAAATGTTGAAGTGAAAACCCTTCAAAAGTTTCCCGAAAAAAAAGAAAGAAAAACTTTTCATTTAACACTCACGCATATCATTCTCTCTCGCTCACTCTTGTCTGAGTTCGGCTCACATGTACGCTAATGGGGAATTCTTACTGATTAAGGTGGTACAACAGTGGGGCACGAGGGAAAATCTTATTGATAATGATAATAATTTGACAAACAAAAATATGTAGACAAATTTATATTTTATTTGGCAACTGATAAATATAGCCCGTTTTATAAATGTTGGACCCCTGGTTTCCCCATTTTTGTTGTTGTATATGACGTATATATATATATATATATAAGTTCTCTAACAAAAAAAAAAATACCTCAGTGTCCTTATAGATGGTTCCTCATAACTGGCCTTGGTATAACAACGATGGGATCACATCCCGAGATCTGTAGTTGCATTTTCATAAAACTCCTAACTCCTTTCTTACGACATTACCCACTGCTGCCTGCATTTTCACAAAAATTAGGTCCCCACCTCAAACCACTGTAAAACGTCGCCTTACTCGCATTATCTGCTGGCACCACGTTACCTGTGTATTTGTAAATATTTATATATGCGTGCATGCATGTATAACAGTGCAATTAGCTGTGTGCACAATGGTGTTGATAATTAGCTTATAAAACTCAGACATAACCTGCTCGAACCCTACCAACAGGAATGAAAACTTCTTCTTTGCATTGTTTTAAACGATTTTCTCAATTACTCTATTAACACATATTTCCATCAATGGTCAGAAACAATAACAAACCAGTAAGGAAAGTTGAAAAGTCAGACGGGGCCGACTATATGATACCCTTCACCACTTTGGGGATATTCTACACATGTTCTTTTCGAAGGAACATTGACATGAAATTGAATGAACTTCAATTGCGATCTTTATCTATAAGTAATTGACTAACATCAATCCTTACACATGCCATTCTGCAATCTATTCCATAATTTGTAAATAGATTTTGAGCAAACTTTACGCACGCTATACTAAATCTGAACCGATTTTCACGAAACTTAGCACACCAATTCGGTATCCTATGCCAAATTTCGTGCAAATCAAAAGATATATGGGGACTTTGATGCCACATTTACCTTAAATCGGGCGAAAATATATAAGGGAGATATAAATCTAAATCTGGACCAATTTTCGCGAAACTTAGCCCACATCATTCTTGACTTAATTCAGTACGCTGTGCCAAATTTCATGCAAATAGAAAGCTATGTAGGGACTTGGGTGCACCATTTACATAAAATCGGGCAAAATTATAAATGGGAACTATATCTAAATTTGAACCGATTTTCACGAAACTTAGCACACAACATTCTGGACCTAATTCAGAACCCTATGTAAAATTTCGTGCATATCGAAAGATATATAGGGACTTTGATGCCCCATTTACCTTAAATCGGACGAAAATATATGAGGAAGATATATATCTAAATCTGGACCGATTTTCGCGAAACTTAGCACACATCATTCTAGACTTAATTCAGTACGCTGTGCCAGATTTCATGTAAATCGAAAGGGATATAGGGACTTGGGTCCCCAATTACCTTAAATCGGACGACGAAATATATATGAGAGCTACATCTAAATCTGAACCGATTTTCTCCAATTTCAATAGGGAAAAATAATTCCAAATCGGAAAAATACATCAACGGACGGACTCAAAAGGAACCATAGGTCTATCTCGATTACTTTTGCCTGTTACAATCATATGCACAAACACATAATACCCTGTACCACAGTGTGGTGATGGGAATAAAAACACCACCATAATATTCAGGTATGTCTGAATATTCCTAGAAAACTTACTCCCAAGTTATGGTGCTGTAATAACTGTAGAAAAAGCTATTTGGTTTCTAACTTTTTTAATACTGACAGACATAAACATTAATTTTAATATATTGAAGTAGAAAAATAACAAAAAACAAGTAGAAGTCAAATCTTAAAGAGAATAACATCATAGCCATAAAGGCGAAGGACACAAAAAATATTTAAGGTCCTGGAAAAAAGTATTCCTTAATAATCAACGCCTCGTGGTGGTCTTGGAACAAATATTCTTTAAAAAATCCATACCTGGTAAGGTCCTTGAGAAATAATTAAAAAAACATGCCTTGTTAGTGTCCATGACCTTGGTGCTGTTGGTGCTTGGAAAAATATTCATTAAAAATCCATGCCTTGTTTGGGTCCTTGGGAAATAACTACAAAAAAATCCACGCCTAGGCTTGGTCCTTGAATAAATATTCATTAAAAATCTACTCCTTCTTTAAATCCACGCCTTGTGGTGGTCCTTGAAAAAACTTTCCTTTAAAAAGCCACGCCTTGAGGTGGTCCTTGAGAAAAATCTTTTTAAAACAACCACGACTTTTGCTGGTCCTCAAAAATATCCTTTTAAAAATACACGTCCATGGATGCCTGTATAGAAATATGATTTCATCCTATTACCACCTTTAAAATATTCTCACGTCCATACAAGATATTCTTTGGCATGTTTTTATAATTATCATTCCAGCAAATTCCCATTACTACCTGACCTTTCTTTAATTTTCACACATCTCAAGCTATTATCATCTACCCTAATAAAATATTAAAGTTAATAACATTAACTTATAAACAACGTCAGTAGCAGTAGTAACAAAAACAACAGCAACACCGCCATTCCCAAATGACGAACAAGAAGCTACAAAAAAACCAGGTCATAATCATAGCCAAGAGAAAGTTTCGTTCATATTTTCTTAAACTTCTGATTTCTAAATAACATTAAAAGAAACTTCGAACTAATAGTAATAATGGGTTACCTTTAAGCAAAAACTTGTTCGGCTTCTTCCTATTCTTCTTGTTTGCCTTTTGTTTATAGAGAAGAAATCCCCAAAAGGTGTAGGACATAAACAAAAGGATACACATTTACACACAAATGTACTTCAAACAAATGGCCAACTAACTATCTGTGTTTGTATGTATGAAGGAATGTAGATATCTAGGTGTGTGGCAGTGATTAACATTGGCATGAATTCCAAAAAAGGTAGGGGAGGGGAGGTGAAAAACTTCTGTCCTAATGTCCCAACTAATTGTTTAATAACTTAACAACTAATTTTCATTTTTCATATGTTCCGCATATAATAATCGAAAGTTTGGTTTGGTTCGAAACCAAAGGGGTTAGTGTATCGAAAGTTGTCAGGACTAAAGTTCAATTGGGATATTTGTAAAGAAATGGAATTGCAAAAACGTACACCGAGAAAATGCAGGCAAAAACAATACAGGGACCATTTTAATTTAAAACCAGTAAGGAAAGTAGTAAAGTCGGGCTGGGCCGACTATATGATACCTTTCACCACTTTGGGTATATTCTACATATGTATTCCAAAAGACGACGCGTTTTTGTTATATATCTATATCTGAACCGATTTCAGGGAAAATTGCCAGAGACCAATTTATATTACTTCAGTACGTTGTGTCATTCGGCCAAGCTATGGATCTTTTCACGAAGCTTAGCAACATCATTTTAGACTTTATTCAGTACTTCAGTAGTGTTGGCGGTTTAATTGGGATACCATTAGTTGGGAATGTATGGCATTGATTGTCGAGGTGTAAGGCAGGGAAGACTATAGTTTCGGATCACGCCACTGATCCTCATAAGTTCCCTCAGTTTTTTGTTGGGATATTCTCCCCAGAAGCTATTGCTTCTATACAAAAAACCTTTCAAACCCAAATGTCTCTGGTAACAAAGCGAAGTACTTAGCTGACCTACGTACCCTATACCAAAATTCGTGCAAATCGAAAGATATATAGGGACTTTGGTGCACCAATTACATAAAATCGGACGAAAATATATATGGGAGCTATATCTAAATCTGAACCGTATTTCACGAAACTTTGCCACATCATTCTAGACTTAATTCAGTACGCTATGCCAAAATTCGTGCAAATGAAAAGATTTCCAGGGACTTTGGTGCACCAATTACCTACAATCGGGCAAAAATATATATGGGAGCTATATCTAAATCTGAACCGATTTTCATGAAATTTAGAACAAATTATTATAGACTCAAATGCCAGTACGCTATGCCTAATTTCGTGCAAATCGAAAAATATATAGGGTCTTTGGTACACCAATTACCTTAAATCGGATGAAAATATATATGGGAGCTAAATCTAAATTTGTACCGATTGCCACGAAACTTTGCACACATCATTCTAAACTTAATTTAGTACGCTATGCCAAATTTCGTATAAATCGAAAGATATATAGGGACTTTTGTACCTGTATCTAAATCTGAACCGATTTTCATGAAACTTGGCATACATCATTCTAGTCCTTATTCATTACGCTGTGCCAAATTTCGTGCAAATCGAAAGATATATAGGGACTTTTGTACACAATTTACCTTAAATCGGACGAAGATATATATGTGAGCTATATCTAAAACTGAACCGACTTTTATGAAATTTTGCACACATCATTCTAGACCTAATTCATTACGCTGTGCCAATTTTCGTGCAAATCGAAAGATATATAGGGACCGTTTACATTAAATCGGACGAAAATATATATGGGAGCTATATCTAAATCTGAACCGATTTTTCCCAATTTCAATTGGGTTCGTCCTTGGGCCAAACAAATGAGCTGTGCCAAATTTCATCCAATATTGATCATAAATGCGAACTGTACTTTGTTTACAATTTAGCATCTACAGACGGACAGACGGACGGACGGACGGACGGCATGCATAAATCGACTCAGAAAGTGATTCTATGCATATTCTCAAAAGGAACCATGGGTCTATATCGATTATTTTTGCCTGTTACAAACATATGCACAAAGACATAATACCCTGTACCACAGTGTGGTGAAGGGTATAAAAAATCAAAGAGCAAAAACAGATGTGAATTTTTTAAAGAATATTTTTTCAAGGACATATGCAAGACATGGATTTATTAGGGAATATTTTTCAAGGACCCATAGAAGGAGTGGATTTATTAAGGAATATTTTTCAAGGGCCAACTGAGGCGTGGATATATTAAAGAATATTTTTTCAAGGACCCATAAAGACGTGGATTTTTTTTAAGAATATTTTTTCAAGGACCAATAAAGGCGTGGATTTTTTTAAGAATATTTTTTCAAGGACAAATAAAAGGCGTGGATTTTTTTTCAAGGACCAATAAAAGGCGTGGATTTTTTTAAGAATATTTTTTAATGGACCAATAAAAGGCGTGGATTTTTTTAAGAATATTTTTTCAAGGACCAATAAAAGGCGTGGATTTTTTTAAGAATATTTTTTCAAGGACCAATAAAAGGCGTGGGTTTATTAAAGAATATTTTTCAAGGGCCAACTGAGGCGTGGATTAATTAAAGAATATTTTTCAAGGGCCAACTGAGGTGTGGATTTATTAAAGAATATTTTTTCAAGGACCAATAAAAGGCGTGGATTTTTTTAAGAATATTTTTTAGTGGACCAATAAAAGGCGTGGATTTTTTTAAGAATATTTTTTAGTGGACCAATAAAAGGCTGTATTTTTTAAAGAATATTTTTTCAAGGACCCATAAAAGGCGTAGATTTATTCAAGAATCAAGGACCCATAAAAGGCGTAGATTTATTCAAGAATCAAGGACTCGTATAAGGCTTGGGTTTTTAAAGAATATTTGTAAAGGACTCTGATAGGGAGTGGGTTTTTAAAGAATATTTGTAAAGGATTCTGATAAGGCGTGGGTTTTAAAATAATATTTTTAAAGTGCATTGATTTTTATAGAATATTGGGTGTAGGTTTTTATTGTATATTTTCAAGCACCAATAGATGATGTGGATCTAAATCACTAATGCACAAAATAGTACGATAGCGGTGATTGCCAAACACGTTTTCTCTTTGTCTCTCTTTGCGTCAGTCATTTTTGTTGATGATCTCTCAGTTACGCTCTCACACACTTACTCTTAATTTAGTTCTGTTCAACTCTGATCTAAATATACATTTCCATGTCCAATACCGACCAGCATTTACTTAAATCCTTAAATCGTATTACCCAATTTTCCTATCTGTAAAAACAATTTTTTCTGTATGCCCATGATTGGAAAAGAAAGTTATTTCATTTATTACAGACAATATGGTGAAGTGGTTTCGGTTAACCGCAAATAGCCTCTCGAACAACTTCTTATGATCCCATTTGCACTCACAAACACACATACACACAACTCTCCATTTCTGTCCAGGTGTCCTGTTATTTGTTTACAAAACTTTTCTCTTTTACATTCATGCGAGAAGAGAAAAAATCCTCCTCCTCATTTTCTTCTATAGCCTTGTAACATCTTTTTGAACTTTACTCAAACTATTGCTGTCATTCTATTAAAGAAATTTAACTTCATTTTCTTTACACCACACGCCTTTCTTTCATTCATTCTCAACTCATTAAATTGTTATTGGTGTTGTTTTTGCTGTTGTTGCTGCTGTTGTTGTTATGGGTAAAATGCACATTATTTCCGCATGGTCAATTAGATAGTTCACCTGGCAAAGTTGAAGCCGGTCAGAAAGGGAGGGTGAGAGATGGAGGGAGTAGGGGAGTGAAAGAGTGCAAAAAAAACTTTTTCCTCAATCGACCTTAAAATAGGTAAGCAGGCAAATAACCAAGACCGCACCGCACCCCTGCACATATTCATCGCCTACATAATAGTAGTGGAAATGCTGCTGCAGTAGAATGCTCGGAAAATAGTACAAAACAACACAAAGAAGAAGTTCACCTGCCATTCGTTCGATGCTGGGTTGTTTTTGCTTTTGCCCATTTTCTACGGAGAATGGAAAACGGCATTAATATGAAATTGTATTTTAATTAGATTTTAATTATAGAGTCAATGCAAGTCATTTTAAACTTCATTACGTTTCATTGGTTTTGGCAAATAGTAATTAATCGATGGCGATGATGAGGATGGTGTGGAGGAGGTGTAGGAGAAAGGCGCACGATGGAGTACAAGGACTATAATGGCGAGAATAGTGGTGCTGGCTGGCTGGGATGGAGTAGGCGACATATGCCTCTCGATTGTGGAAAGACAAACTTTTCTTTGGCATTTCATTTTCTGTTTAATTTTATCGACAAGGGAGGCGGTTTTAATCCAAGTATTGTGAAAAGAGTTTTTCCCTTTTGTTTTGCGAAATAAAATACTTGGAAAATAGTGAAGTTCCATTGTTTTAGAGAAATCTTTTGTTCTCCGAATATTGAAGGTTTTAATCTTAATAAATGAGTTTCCAATAGCGAATAAATAAGTGAATAATGGAAACAATGAAGCCACGTGAAAGGGGGAAAAATCGGAAATAATCGTTTTTAAATAATATATAGATGATAAATGAATATTCGTCGGGGAATAATGGTAAATGGTAATTATAATTCATTTATTAGAACTATATGATGAGGTTTCAGATGCTATACAGACCATAATTCTATGAGACACAGTTCCAATAATAGTATTCACTGTAAAAAAACAAATTTTTCGAAAATGTTGAATTTACATGGACGTACAATTTATACCCTCAGCTAATGAGGGTGATACGGTGAAAATGTGCCTTATCGAAATATTGGTTTTAGACCCATGTTTCTTTGGACGAAATCCGTTTCAGACAATTTGGCGTCGATTTTTAAAGGTCCGTTTGTCTCTATGTCCGTTTGTCTAGCCGGCTGGTGTGTACGATAACTATCGAAGGGAGCAATCGATTTCGTCCAAACTTTGCACATCGTAATATCATCGAAGATGAGGAATATCGTTCCGCTCCTTGTTGTACATCCCCGTAAAATAGACTTCTCAAACTCCAAGAACCAATTACAGCTACTTCATTAGGAAAATGAGAAACCAAAGAAACCATAATTCCAAATTACTGCCCCCGCTGGGTTGGAAAATGCCGGAAAAACATGAAACTAACGAAAATTTGCCTTAGCCTTTATTAGGTCCTCACTTTCGGTTGGAAAATGCTTCTAAACATCTCAAAAATATCGAAAATGGGGAATACATTTATAGCAAATCCTGGACCCATAATATTTTAATCACAGGTGTATGTCACCCTTCTAGAATCCGAATTACAACCCCTTTGGTTGAAAATACGGCTAAAAACTTTTATAATACCGAAAATTAGGTCCTCACTTTCGGTTGGAAAATGCTTCTAAACATCTCAAAAATATCGAAAAAGGGGAAGACATTTATAGCAAAATGTGATGTATGAACTTATACAAGTTTTAGTACTTTATGTCTGATTAATTAGGTAGATTTGTTGCGAAAAATTTTCCTCTTATAATTCCATGCATTTAATTTTTATATGTCATGTTTCACCGATAAAAAATTCATGCTCAAATGGATTTCATTGGTAATTACCATAAGAAAAACAAAGCAAAATGCATTGTACAATCACATCAAGTCTATCTCGCTAGTATGTATGTAGGTGTGTGTATGTGAATATGACAGCACGTGTCTATAAAACATTAAAATGTAATTTCATTACATTTAATTTAAACGATAAAATTTTAATTTATTCTTGCCACAAAGTGATTGATAACTAGGAGCCTGGCTGGTGGTGTTGTATGGAAAGAAACAAAAACTTCGTACACACTTTGCAGGAAATCTGTAAACAATTTAATAATTAAATATAGAAAAACATGTAGATGAAGTTTTTTTGCGTATTCAAAACAGAATGGCATGGCTAATGCATTTGTATAGCCTGTATGGTAAGGGTAAATTAAATTTTGTATTTCGTTTGTAACAAAATGGAATAGTTTAAGATACTCTTTAGATCATAATAACCATTTTTTTATAATATAGATATGTCTATTTGAAAATCTAGTATAGCCGCATTAGCGGCTTGTTTGCAAAATTTCGAAATTATCGTCGTAGACCCCATTAAGTTTTTGATCAGAACAAAATTCTAGGTCGATTTATTCCATTTTCGATTAAATTATTTTAATTGAATACCACCAGTAGTAAGATTCAAATTCATGAACAATTTGTATATTTACTTCTCTTAAACACTTCACAATACAATTAACTTACAAATACGGAACACTCGCGTTAACCGATGCTCCAAATATGCAATATTTGCAACGACAATTTCACATAACAACAATGGAGAATAATGGACGTATTTGTCTTCTTCTTCTTCTTAAAAACACACACGCACGACACAAACATCATTCAATTGCACCACACATAAAACGATCATTTAACAATGTTTTTTCTATATTTCATAAATAAATAAATGAATATACACATAAATTTATTATTTCTTTCAAATATCAATTAAAAAATAATAGTTTTTGACACTTTTACTTGTAAATTTAAGGAGCCACACACAAAAACATGCGAACGAAATTAAGCTGCCACGAAAACTAACTGAGTCTTGAAAAGAAGGAGAAGAAGTAAAGGAAGAAGACAAACAACAACAGGTGGTGGTGGTGTAATATCGCTCTATTCAAATGGGAGAGTGAGAGACTGAGGTGCACAATGCAAATGGTGATTGCTGATCTCAATAAAATGATTCAATTAGAAAGATTAGGACATTTAGCCAGGGCTGCCAGATTTGACGATTTATCGTCACTTTGACGATTTTTTTGTCAAAAATTGAAAAATGACGATTTTTGCCCAAAAAATGACGATTTTTGGTCATTTTAGAAATATTGAAATATTTGGGTTCTTTTTGTTATGGCAACATCAAAAATGTATAAAGCGAAAGAAAAAGTAAAAAGAATTTGAATATTTGGCAGCTATACTTTGTACAGTTACAAAGCCAACAACAGTTTACGTTTACGCAGATGGATGAAAAACTACCAATCCGCTGTGCCGTTCTCTGGGTAGACAGCAACAAAACAAATAAAAGTTAACGGTTGTTGTTTTTGACACGGGCAAATTGAAGAACGTTGTTATATTAAATTTAGGTTTCAATATATACAAAGTTATTACAATTTTAAAAAGATTCGATTTGAAAGCATTTTTAAAATTGTATCTATGATAAGTCCCACGTATATTAGTAATGAAAAGAATAATTCATTTTTCGATATGCTTAAAGAATTTCCACATTTTGTGAACGAAGATGAAAAACAAAAAATTGGATTCAGAATTTCGCGAACTAATGTTGTTTGATTTTGATTTGTGAAAATGATGAAACCGATTTATTTCCTTTTTTGGAATGCAATATTTGATTTGAAACGTGGTGATGGTTCATATGTTTTTCCTATAATAACTAAATTTGTACGGAAGGTAATGGTATTGCCCCATTCCTCAGCAAATATTGAGCGTGTTTTCAGCCAAGTAAATCTTAATAAAACGAAAAGTCGAAATTACCCCAATAAGGATTCAATGGAGAAATTTATACCAAATATTATTTAAAAGTTAACAAAACAAATTGTTATGATACGATAATTAAAACCGACATGTTGAAAATGATTAACACAAATATTTCCTTTCAAAATGAATGACTTTATTAAAGTCGAAATGACTATTCATATATTTATTTATAAAATAAAATAATTTCTTGATTAGCTTAAAAAAAACGTGTTGAATAAATTGAATACCTCTTTTATGTTCCTTTTAATAAAAAAAAATATATATTTAAATATATCTAAATGTGCGTATTTAAATTTTTGACGATTTTTGATAAAAAAAAATCGTCATTTTGACGATTTTCCCAAAAAAAAAATCTGGCAGCCCTGCATTTAGCCCTTTCCAAAAGAATGTAATTCAGCAATGCAAAGAGAGGGAGAGGGAGAGTAAGACTCCTTCTAACTCAGTGTAAATTGGATACATTTTCTCCATTTCAATTGGTAGAGCAAATAGGGCCATAATCCGAATGCCGTAATTTAATATGCAAAGCCGCGTTAATATCTCGACTTGGCAAGTTGATTCAGACATATGTGTCCATTATAATTTGTAAATAAAGTACAAGTCACAGTCATGGCACTGACGACACGCACTTTTGATGGTCATCACGATGACATTGTATGTATATTTATGGCACGAAAGGGACAGTTTCTTTAATCGTTGTAGGAGCCGAATGTCCTTCGATGATAATGGGTTAAAATTTATCCGGTCAAAATAAAAAAAAAAAAAACAATAAATTTGAGTCAAACAGTTGCATACTGTGTCGTATATTTTCGATGCGGGAAGACATGTCCCGAAAAAATTGGGATAGTTGACTTTTAATAGAATATCAAATTTTTTGATACAAGAAACGACGGATAAGGGGGATATACTGATTTTAGTAAAGGGTATATGTACTCTTATATGAATGTTTGGTTTTAAAAATGCGATAAATCCGTTCCCGTTTTGGTATAGCTCCCATAGAAGTGTCCCTCTTTCACGCAGAAAATATAGGCACTAATTTTAGGTACTCTGAAGTTCTTAAATTGATTTCCTACTTCAATATTACTATTTAATATTCTCAGAGATAAACAACTTAAACCATATGGAATATGGATGGAATAAAAGTTTTTGGGACGGCTGGGGCCAACGTCTTTTCGGTCTGCCTCATTTGTAGTATCAGTATTCTGTATGTATCTCATAGAGGATTCTATGTATATATAGGTATGTCGGTCAGTCGATTAATTGTAATCCCCATACCCTTTAATTTTTCGATATTTCGATAACAAAATAGCCATTTATTCATTTTTTGAGTTACAGTATTCCCCGCTTAAGTACCTTCCACGTTTACCCCCTTTTAATTACCCATTTCATTTATTTACCCCTAAATAACCTACCCCAAAGTATTTTTTTAAAATCTGGCAACTTCACTTAAGGCAACCCCCTCATTCTCGATTTTATTTTTTCAAGATTTTCAATGGGCTGGTAAATCAATACCAATGCTTGTTAAGGTTTGTAACTTTGTACATATATATTTGAAGATTTAAAAGAGAAAAAAAAATAATTTACAAAAAAATGTTGTTATTGTTTTTTGTAATTAAAGTAAAGTCCTTATTTTTGATCGCGGACATGATAACTCTTCACTGGAACATCGGAATCCGAAAATTCCAACGGTGTTAGAAAGAGTACATGTATGGCTCTCGTATGAACTAGGACTATTGACTTCTCTCTAAAATTAACAAAATGGCGGACCTTTGATTTTTTTTTTTTGGAAAATCTCCGATGTTTGACAAAAACCAAGTTAAAAAATAAGGAAGATCTTCACCGATTGGCTTTATCCTAGTTCATACGATAGCTATACACTTACAGAGAAACGTGTAAAAATTTGGAATCGATTGGGTTATTCGTTTTTGAGTTATCATGCCCGCCATTCGCAAAAGCGAAAAACGTGTTTGAAGTTTGAGAAGCCCTTTAGCCGTCACTTGATGCTGACACAATAAATCGGATATATCTTCTAGAGTTTTTGAGATTTTCATTTGAAATTTTGTAGGGACCTTCTTGAATTAGTGTAGATTCGAATTGAATCAAAAAAAAAAAAAAATGTTGACCCCGAAAATGGGGGTCCCCTTAAAATGGCTTACATTTGCTAGTGCAATTGCCACACATGTGCATATAAAATTTATTGTTTTGAAAGTTTTCGTGAAATGTCTCCCAAAAATACATCTTTGTCTATCAAACTAAAGCTTCAGTTAATATCTCAAGCAAAAAAGAAAGAAAAAATAAAACACCAATGTCCACCGATATTTACCCTTCCTGGGTAATTAACCGGGGTCCACGGATGATTACCCTAGCGAGGTAATTAACCGTGCACACTTAATTACCTTCCACGGATAATTACTCAAAAATCTTGAAATTTTCACTGAGGTAATTAAAAGGGGTTTACTGTATGTATTTACTCGCTTAGATTGATTACAAATGAATGCTATATAAAGCTCAATTCGGCAGATCCAGGTATTTGCATTTTTTTCTGATTTTAATTATATAGTCCATGTGGGAACTCTCCCTGCCGGATATATAAGGTTCATGTTTCGAAACATTTACTAATCGAGTGGATTAAAATTTATATTTACGGTGTGCAGTAGAAGTGTAATAGGAAATTTGGGTATATTATTGTATGGTTACTATTTGTATACCATACAGTTTTTTGTATATCGTTAGTTAAGGGGACCCCCCCATTCTCGGTGTCAAAATTTTTTTTGATTTAATTCGAATCTACTCTAATTCTAGAATGTTCCTACAAAATTTCAAGTAAAAATCTCAAGAACTCTTGAAGATATAGCCGATTTATTGTGTCAGCATCAAGTGACGGCTAAAGGGCTTCTCAAACTTTAAACGCGTTTTTCTCAAAACGAATGGCGGGCACGATAACTCAGAAACTAGTAATCCAATCGGTTTCAAATTTTGACACGTTTCTCTGGGAGTGTGTAGCTCTCGTATGAACTATGATAAAGCCAATCGGTGAAGTTCTTCTTTATGTTTTAACTTAGTTTGTGGTTAAAAATAGGCGATCTTCCATAAAAAAAATTTCAAAGTTCCGCCATTTTGTTAATTGTTGTGCGAAGTCAATAATCCTAGTTCATACGAGAGCCAGACATGTCCTCTTTCTAACACAGTTGGAATTTTCGGATTCCGATGTTCCAGTGAGGAGTTATCATGCCCGCCATCGAAAATAAGGACTTTTCTTTGAACCCAAAAAACAACAACAAAACAACAACAAAAAATTTTGGTAAATTATTTTTCTTCCTTTATAAATCTTCAAATATATATGTGCCAAGTTACAAACCTTAACAAGCATTGGTATTAATTTACCAGCCCATTTAAAATCTTAAAAATAAAAAATCGAGAATGTGGGGGGGGGGGGGGGGGGGGGTTCCCTTAAACAAATTTTCTGAAGTGCCCTGAGATGGCGTATATTGGTGGAAAATTGTTCATATTAAGATATCGGCCCGTTTTCGATATTTATTAGAAAATTATTGGTTCTTGGAGGTTGCACCACTATATGGGGACTATAGTAAAAAGTAAACAAAATAGACATATGTGCACAGCAATTATGTCCCTTTGCATTAAAATAGAGCCATGACTACCGTCGTTAAACTCGTTTTAAATCACTAATGCACAAAATAGTACGATAGCGGTGATGGCTAAACAAGTTTTCTCTATTCCTCTCTTTTCGTCAGTCATTTTTGACGATGATTTCTCAATTACGCTCTCACACAGTTACTCTCAATTTAGTTCTGTTCCACACTGTTTTAAATTATTTATTATCGTCCCATTTGCTCTATTAATCCAAATGAGAGAAAATAATTACTACCATATTTCTCTATTATTCTCCCTTTCACATAGAGTTCGTAGGAATCTTTCTATCTCTTGCAAAAGGTTAAATGCCTCAATATTTCTAATTGGATTGTTGCAATTCTATCAAGAACAATAATCCCCATTTGCATTTCAGTCCCCCTCTCTCTCTCCAACTATCAGACCATTGGAATACACTCTATTGATTAGGGCGTCATTACACCACCTCCACCTGTTGTTGTTAGTTTTCTTCTGTGCCTTCTCCTTCTTTTGAAGTCGCAATTAGTTTTCGTTGCAGCTTTATTTCGTTCGCATGTTTTTGAGTGTGGCTCCTTAAATTCACAAGTAAAAGTGTTTGGAAACTATATTTTTTCATTGATATTTGAAACAAATAATAAGTGCATATGGTGATTTATATATTTATTTATGAAATATAGAAAAAAATGTTGTTAAATGATCTACTTATGTGGACAATCGAATGATGTTTGTGTCGTGTTTGCTTTGAAGAAGAAGCATACGTTAATTTTTCTCCGTTGTTGTTATGTGAGAGTGGGAGAGTGTTGTGAAAGAGATTTATCAATAATAAAAAAATCTCTGGAATTTAAGAGTAAATAAAAAGGAGAACTCAATGGTGAAAATAATAGAATTGTTGCATTTGCAAAACAATTTGATTACAATGTTGCTGCAATAAATGAAAGTAATTTGTGTTGCGTGTTTGGAGCATCGGTTAACGCGAGTATTCGGTATTTGTAAAGGACAAATTAAATGGGGATCTTCATGACTGATCCTGCAATAAACTCGCGGTAAGTGTTTTTTTATTTTACAAAAGAATTACGCTATTTATGCCGGACTAATGCACATATCTATATCTTCTCGATCAACCTTAACATATAACTCAATTTCTCTATATTTGGCAGTTATTATCGCATTAAATTGTTTTCGTATAATATTATTTATTTTAGGGAAATTTTAGGATTTTGTCAATTAGGGGTTTTTTTTAACAGAAACGCTATTTAAGAATAATTTTTGTAAAATGTGGATTTGAAAATAGGTGTAATGCTTATAAATATTTCTATTGAGTTTGTGTTCCCATAGTGGAGGGTATAAATAGTTCGTTCCCCTATATCAAATACCTCTCATATGATCAAAATTTCTGTGCAGAAAATATAATATTTAATATGAATCCACCTTTGGAAATATTTCCATGCAAAAATATCAGTCTTATTTAGGTATATTGAAAGTCTCAGTCATATTCTTCAACGGTATAAAATTGCTTCCGGCAGCAAAATCTCAATATGGATCTATCGTTGGCTATACTATTTTTTGGTATTTTGAATGTCATAGCTGAATTTCTAATGAAAGTAGTCTCATTATCGGCATTTTGGTCTTTCAGAGGCTGAACGATCACAGAAGGAAATTGTGAATATAGGTCCATATTTAAATGTCCTGTCCATTTTATGTATTTGCCACAATCGAGGAGACGATTTTGTTAATTTTCGGATTCTTAGAAAAATTTAAAAAAAAATCCTTCCCATTTTATCGAAATTTACTGCATTTTCTGCAGGAGTGATCTTTATTTAGCTTCATAATTGAACATAGTCTCAGATATGGAGTTCTCATCTCATGTCAAGTATTTATACCCTTCACCACACTGTGGTACAGGGTATTATGTCTTCGTGCATATGTTTGTAACAGAAACGTGATAGAACCATGGCTCTTTTTGAGAATATGCATAGAATCACTTTCTAAGTCGATTTATGCTTGTCAGTCCGCCCGCCCGTCCATCTGGTGATGTTAAATTCTAAACAAAGTAAAGGTCGCATTTATGATGCGATTTGGATGACATTTGACACAAGTCACTTATTTGGTCCAAGGACGTACCATATTGAAATTGGATATGAATAGATATAATAGATATATATATTCGTCCGATTTAAGGTAAATGGGACACAAAATTCCATACGTATCTTTCGAGTTGCGCGAAATTGTGCATAGTGTACTGTATGGAGTCTAGATTGACGTATGTTAAATTTCGAGAAAATCGTGTCAAATTTAAATATAGCTTCCATATATATTTTCGTTCGATTTTATGTTAATGGACCACCAAAGCCCCTATATATCTTTCAATTTGCACGAATTTCTGCATAACGTACTGACTTAAGTCTAGAATAATGTGTGCTAAGTTTCGTGAAAATCGGTTCAGATTTAGATATACCTTGCATACATATTTTCGTCCGATTTAATGTAAATCGTGCACTAAAAACCCAAAGATTAACCAATCGGCTCACAATTTTGTACAATGTACTCTAAGTTACTATAAACATACGTGTGTCAAGTTTTCTGGAAATCGGTTCAGATTTACATATAGCTCCTATATATACTTTCGTCTCATTTTAAGCAAATAGTGCACTAAAGACCCATTGCTAGGCCGATTGACACAACGCACTGAAATTAATATAAATTAATCTCTGGCAAGTTTCCTTGAAATCGGTTCAGATTAAGATATAGCATAGCTTCCATATATAATTTCGACCTATTCTTGTTAATCGTATGATTGAGATTACATTTTAAACAGCTCAGAATACCGAATATCGTGTGTAAAGTTTACTTCAAATCTAGTTACTAAATTTTGAATAGGTCTCAGAATGACATGTGTAGGGATTGATTGATTTACTTATAGATAAAGATCACATATTTAAGTTCGTTCAATGTCATGTTAATGTTCCTTCGAAAATGCGACGTCTGTTAGGACACATATGTTAAATGTATTCAAAGTGGTGAAGAATATCATATAGTCGGCCCAGTCCGACTTTATTACTTTCCATACTGGTTTTATTCCAATGAAACGGCAGAATTTAGCATAAAAGAACCCTTGGCGAAGTTAATTTAGAAAGAATTGGTTTTAATATCGATTTTTTGATTCTCGGGAGGTGAACATTTCTCAATAATTTCAGGATATATTTTGGTTATTTCGAAAGTCATTTCAGGGTTTCAAAAATATTTAAGAAATACCCATAGCTCCAATACAAATGTTGAGACCCCTATTAGGAATTTTGAAATTCTAACTACTTTTTCCAATCGAAGTGACTGTAATTTTGATTTTTTCAAACGTATTATATTTTCTCTCAAAAAAATTTCAGAATGATCCGCCCTATTTATTTATTGTAAAGGCTCTTGTCCATTTATCGATTTATCAGTTGGTAACACATTTCTTCGCCAAATATATCCATTCAAGGGAGACACCTTTACTCATGGTTTTTGAATGCATCTTATGCCTATCCGAAATCGGTCCTCGAATATTTGTCAATATGTACAGGAAAAATAGGATGTCACGTTTTTGTCGGTCAAAATAGTCATTATCATGATGCGAATTGAATTTTGTTCGATTTTCGAATATCTCCAAAGACTTCAAACAATCAATTTGTATTTTTTTACAATGTTATATGAAAATACTTTTCTAAGAAGAAATCATCTACTCCTCTGTCCCACTGTAGCGTTCACTGACCTCCATTGTATGCTTTTAAATCACAATTCAATGTAGCTTGTATCCTTATTTTATTTAAAACATTATTTGTACTTACTTAAATTTCCCATGAAATGATTAATTAATTTATTCTGATGCTAGCCTGACTAGCAGCAGAGTGATTGGATTGAGTGTCAGTTTGCCAGAAGGAAAATGCACAACGGAAACAATGGGAAAAGCCACATCCTGTAACAAGAGAATTTAAGTTAAGGCACAAACACCAGCGCCCACTCTCAGACTAATGCTAGGAATTCTTTACAAAATCGTATCCACACACACACATACTCTCTCTCTCTTACTTCCACCAGCGTTCAGCCACTAAGAGTATAATAACGTGAAACCATAGCATTTGTACAAATAATGAAATTTCGGATGCATTTTGTATTTGCGTGAAAAGCCAATGTAGGCGGAATTGAGCAATTTAACCTCAACCTCTGGCTTGCTGTTAGCGTTGCTGAGAAAATTTAGAATAAAAGCATATTTCAGCAAACATTTATTCGTGGTGCTTGCTCTTTCCTGTACTCTCCACAAATGCATATCAGCTAAATTCTGGTTTTATTCTTAGAATCCATACAATTCACGTTTCGCCTGCAAAATGTTAAATACGTGAAAGTACGCGGCGGGGTTGAGCCAATTTAAATGTTGGCAAAGCGTACTGAAGCCAATGTGTGCGTTCTAGCATACCACCACATATTTGTGCATTCACAAAATATTCTTTATTCTGTGTATGTGGAAAGGAAAATTTTGCGAAAACTTTGTTTATGTTAACTAAATTGTGGTTTTGTCGAAATGAAGATGCCACGGAAGAAATTGCCGATGGATGGTATGTAAGGAATATAAATTGTAAATCAAATAAAACTAGCAAAGAAAATGAACTTATTATACCATACAAAACTTCCCAATAGAAAAAGCTATAAGCTGAATATCTTCTTCATAGAAAATTTTCTCTATAGGTCCATAGTTTAAAATTGTCCCCAAATCGTCCGTATTCGGTTTTTTGAAGGTCTTACTTAAATTTTTTAACCGAAATACCTAAACGTGCAGCGCAGAACAGGTTTAGACATATATCGATCCAGTCCGATTTTAGATATTTTGAAGGTCCCAGACGTATTTTCCTATCTACAATTTGATATGTTGGGCTCTCAGTGGATATCATTATCCTTATCAGAGTCCTTTAAAAAATATTCTTTAAAAATGTACGCCTTATCAGAGTCCTTTAAAAAATATTATTTAAACAATCTGCGACTCGAAAGAGTCTTTTAAAAATACTATTTAAAAATCTACACCTTCTCAGAGTCCTTAACAAATATTCTTTAAATATCTACGCCTTATCAGAGTCCTTAAAAATATCCTTTAAACATCTACGCTTTCTCAGAGTCCTTAAAAAATAGTCTTTAAAAATCCACGCCCGTTCAGAATCTGTAAAAAGTATTTTCCCATCTACAATTTGATATGTCGGGCTCTCAGTGGATATCCTTATCCTTATCAGAGTCCTTTAAAAAATATTCTTTAAAAATTTACGCCTTATCAGAATCCTTTAAAAAATATTATTTAAACAATCTGCGACTCGAAAGAGTCTTTTAAAAATACTATTTAAAAATCTACACCTTCTCGGAGTCCTTAACAAATATTCTTTAAATATCTACGCCTTATCAGAGTCCTTAAAAATATCCTTTAAACCTCTATGCCTTCTCAGAGTCCTTAAAAAATAGTCTTTAAAAATACTATTTAAAAATCTACACCTTCTCGGAGTCCTTAACAAATATTCTTTAAATATCTACGCCTTATCAGAGTCCTTAAAAATATCCTTTAAACCTCTATGCCTTCTCAGAGTCCTTAAAAAATAGTCTTTAAAAATCCACGCCTTTTCAGAATCTGTAAAAAATATTCTTTAATAATCTACGCCTTATAAGAGTCCTTTAAAAATTCTTCCACTTATTAGAGTCCTTATGAAATATTTTATTAAAAATCTTCGCCTTATCAGAATCTTTTAAAAATATTCTTTGAAAATGTACGCCTTCTCTAAAAAATATTATTCGAAAGTCTACCTTTTTTAGAGTCTTTGAAAGACGCCTTTTTAGACTCTTTGAAAATAATTTTTAACATCCACGCCTTAATGATTTCTTTATGATAGTCATTAAAAACTAGTCCTTGTCAAAATCCTGTTTTAAAAATCTACGCCTTGACTTACCTAAAAAAGTACCGGGTATCATATTGTAGTCCAATTCCGACTTTACTGGTTACCTTACTGGTTAAATCAAGATAACATGAATTTATTTAATGGAAATACCACTAACACTAATATGGCTAATAAAAATCCGCCACAACCCCTGCGTTAATAAAAAATAATATGAAAATTATTTCCTTACCTTACAAGATGAAACAAAAAACGCACACACATAATTGTTATTCTTTTTATCCCCCCACTAACAAAAAAATAGTCTCGGTTAAATAATAAAAAAAAATACTGTAATAAGGATAACAAAAATGATGCTTCATCATTATCATCATCAACATCATAAGGCGAAACAAACACCATTACAGAAAAAAAGGAAGGTATCAAAAAACAATATCAAGATTAAGTGAGATAAACGCGTTGTGATAAAAAAAAAACGCTACAGCAACAACTACAATAAAATGACGAGCAGTGGAACGTCAAATCCAACAGCAACAACAATAATATAAGAGCAATCATAACAGTTATAATAATCAGGAGAAGAGCATGATATTATTACAACACATTTACGGTTCGTCAAACGAACACACATACACATATATATTCGCTCACACGTTCTGCCACAAAAGTCACGCATTTTCAAAGACAAAGACAATGTGTTAAACAACAACAACAACGACGACACTGACACCGAAAACAGCAACAAAAATTATATATTGAGGCACACTTTTTCAATGTTATTAAGGCACATAATCCGCAATTTTTGATGGTAATAATTTCATTACTGTCAAAAAAGGCGAATAAAGTTCCTTAACAACCCCCGCACACCCCATACCCATTACCCGAATCGTTCAGCGTGGCAACAGTTCCAACGAAAGTCGGCAATCAAAAAATTAAAGAAACTCATCACCGACATTCGGAGGATGAGTGTCAATGCAAAAGGTACTGCCACTGGTGATGGCGTTACAAAACGGCGACAACGAGCAATAAAACAAGCTTCCCGAAAATAACGTATAAATCTCTGAGATGATGAGAATAAAAATGAAGAAGAAGAAGCAATAATAGCATATCACATTGCCACCGTTTTGTCGCTTTCACTTTCGATGCCGAAGTCAAATAAAAATGAAATACAATCCGCTCTGCCTGTCAGTTGGCAACAAATAAAACAAAATAAGAAATATGACAATAAATAAGCCTTCTCGGGAATATAATTTATATGGGGGATTCCACGGGGAAGAAAAAGAGCAACCAGAATCTAATAATAAAACTATGCGGTTTCTTTTAATTCTCATTTAGTAGGTTCGTAAATGTATATTCTATTGGAAATCCAAGTTCTGTAGGTCCTAAAAAATATTTTTTTTCAATCCAAGGCATTTTTGGGTCATTGAAAAAATATTTTTTAAAATATTTAAGCTTTATTTTTTGTTTCTTGTATTTTTTTAATGTACGCCTTTGTTTTCGTCCTTGAAAAATATGTGTTTTTTTTTTAATTTATACCGTATTTTTCAAAAAAATCCACGCCTTGTATAGGTCCTTAAAAAATATCTTTCAAAAAATCCATGCCTTGTATAGTCCCTTCAAAAAATCCACCTTTTTTGAGTGCCCCTAAAAATATCATTCAAAAAACCCACGCCTTGTGAGGGTCCTTAAAAAAACATCCTTCAAAAAAACCCACGCCTTGTGAAGGTCCTAAAAAATATCCTTAAAAAATCCACACCTTGTGATGACCTTTAAAAAACTCTTTTAACAATCACCGACTTGTGAAAGTCCTTAAAAAATACCCTTCAAAAACCCACGCCTTGTTAAGGCCCTTAAAATATATCCTTCATAAAAACCACTCCTTGTGGAGGTCGTTAAAAATGTCCTTCAAAAAATTTACGCATTGTGATGATCCTTAAAAATATCTTTCAAAAAATCCATGGCTTGTGCATATCCTTTAAAAATTATTATTCAAGATATCCACGCCTTGTGAAGGTTCTTAAAAATATCCTTCACAAAATCTAATCCTTGTAAAGGTCCTTAAAAAATATCCCTCAAAAAATCAACGCCTTGTGAAGGTCCTTGAAAAATATCGTTCAACAAAACAACGCCTTAGACAGGTCCCAAAAAAATATTCTTTAAAAACTCCATGCCTAGTGTAGGTCCTTGAAAAAATATTCTTCAAAAATCCACGGCTTGTATTGGTACTTAACAATAAATATATTTTTTTAAGTCCATGCATTCTGTGGATGCTTGGCAAAATATTTTTTAAAAAACTCCAAGCCTTGTGACAGTCCTTGAAAAACAGTCTTTAAAAAGTTCAAGCTTTGTGGTGGTCCTTAAAAAATACTTTTAAGAAAAACCACATTTGGTATTTGTCCTAAAAATATTGTTAAAAAAATTCAGCTCTTGAAAAAATATATTTTTTTAAATTCACATGCTGGTCCCTATAAATATTATAAATTGTTAATTTTTATACCCTTCACCTTTGTGCATATGTTTGTAACAGGCAAGAGGAAACGAGATAGACACATGGTTCCTTTTGACAATATGCATAGAATAAATTTTTAAGTCGATTTATGCATGTCCGTCCGTCTATCCGTCTGTCTGTCTGTCCATGTTAAATTATATATGGTATTTGGCACAGCTCATTTATTTGGACAAGGACGAACCCTATTGAAATTGGGAAAAATCGGTTCAGATTTAGATATAGCTCCCATATATTGTTTCGCCCGATTTTCAGTAAATGGTGTACCAAGTCCCTAAATATCCTTCGATTTGCCTGAAATTTGGCATAGCGTACTGAATTAAGTCTAGAAAGATGTGTGTTAAACTTCGGGAATATCGGTTCAGATTTAGATATAGCTCCCGTATATATTTTCGTCCGATTTTAGGTAAATGTTAGGTAAATTTGCACGAAATTTAGATTTGTAAGAATATGAAGAACTCAAAATGTGGCCGAATGCACAAAACATACTGAAATAAGTGTAACCTAACATGTGCCAAGTTTCGATGAAATCGGTTTGGATTTCGATATTTTGCTTTAAATGTATTTACATAATTTTGTCCAATTGTAAGAAGCAACTCTATTTTTGACCAAAATTTAGTATAGGTTGCAGAATGACATTTCATGTTAATGGTCCTTAAAAAATGCGACTTCTGTTAGGATCCCTTCTGTTGAATATACCCAAAGGGGTGAAGGGTATCTTATAGTCGGCCCCGTCCGACTTTACTACTTTCCTTACTGATTTTATTTTGTAAATTCTTCCATAACTTGCCCATATGAAATTAACTCATTGTTCCGAACGATTAAAGATGCTTAACGAGACGACAAAGTATGAAAAGAAAGTAAGAAAAGAAGACGCCAACAACTTAGAAATCAAAACTTTTTCCAACGACATAAAGCTGGAGCAGCAACAATAAAAGTCATAATACCATTACCAACATCATCTTCCAACGTCCGTGCAATATAATCAACACAAGTGAAAAATAAAAAAAAAACGCTCCAAAATACTGCCATCATCATCAACATCAAAATGCATAACCGAATATGATGAAGAAAAATATACCCTAAACTGATGAAGAAAAAAAATCGGCAAACAACAACACAGAATATATATCATCAACATCCTGTCGCATTGTAATCGTAGCAACAGTAGTACACTGACAAATTTGCTTATGGCAAATAAGAATCGAAAGCAAAGAAAAGTGGCGACAAAAGAAATTGTAGAATTATTAAACATTAACATATTTTATTTACAGCCAATAAATCATTGTAAATTAAGCCACTGAAAAATATGAGAAATGAAGAAGCGAAAACTCCATTTCGTAAAGACTGATGAGCCATGTAAGGCGAATGGATGGAATGGATTGTGGATGGGAGTGGGGCTGTGAGAAAGTGAAAGTGCACAGCTGAGATTTTTGTTGGTTCGAAATGTGGAAAAAGCACAAAATCTGTTCATTTATTACCGAAACAGATGCTGACTGACTGAAAAATACTGATGATGATGATGCCAATGATGACAGCAGTGGTTGTTAATATTTTCGAGCTTCATTAGAGATGATATTGGAGTAGCAAATGAAGAAAAACCAGTGTTAATGCGGTATACATTGTATTGGAGGGTAATGTATTTTACATGGACGTAGGTCGATAATATCATGTAAAAACCAGTAAGGTAAGTAGTAAAGTCGGACTGGGCCGACTATATGATACCCTTCACCACTTTCGGTATATCCAGCATATGTATCCTAAAGTCGAAATTATATATGGAATGTACTATTTACATAAAATCGGACGAATATATATATATATATATATATATGGGAGCTATATCTAAATCTGAACCGATTTCCACGAAACTTTGCACACATTATTCCAGACTTAATGTAGTTCGCTATGCCAAAATTCGTGCAAATCGAAAGATTTTCAGGGACTTTGGTGCACTATTTACTTAACATCGGGCGAAACTATATATGGGAGCTATATCTAAATCGGAACCGATTTTCATGAAACTAAATTCGTGCAAATCGAAAGATTTTCAGGGACTAAAGTCCGAGAATCGGACAAAAATATATATGGGAGCTATACCAATTTACCAATTTGAATAGGGTTCGTCCTTGGGCCAAATAAATGAGCTGTAACAAATTTCAGCCAAATTATAAATGCGACCTGTACTTTGTTTACAATATAACATCAACCGACGGACGGACGGACATGCATAAATCGACTCAGAAAGTGATTCTATGCATATTCTCAAAAGGAACCATGGATCTATCTCGATTCCTTTTGCCTGTTACTAACATATGCGCAAAGACATAATACCCTGTACCACAGTGTGGTGAAGGGTATAATGAAAAAATATAAAAAAAAATATTTTGTTAAAAATATAGCAGGACGTGAAATTTTTATAAAAATATATTTTTTAATATCATACATGCGAGATTTTATTTAAAAAAATATTTGTTAATACATGTAACAAGGCGTGAATTTTTTAAATATTTTATATATGTAAGCCGTCTATTTTTAAAATAAAATTTTTTCATATATATAACAAGGCAAGGATTTAATAAAAATATGTTTTCATATAACAAGGCTTGGATTTTTTTTAAAAAATATATATTTTTCATACATAAAACAAGGCGTGGCTCTCTACTGGAAGATTCCCATTTTATATTATATGTGGACTTTATGACAATTGCCTTCTTTTGTTATCTACTTAAAGCCGCATCCCTTATGTTAAATTCCCTTATTCTATAAAAACTGTATCTTCTGTTTTCTATAGAAATAAAAATTCCTCATCTAATAAGTTGTAACGTTTGTATAATTGCATTTTATAAATTTTATTTTCACCGTAAAAATATTCCTCTACAATTTAAAGTTGCCATCGTTACTCTTCCGAAGAATGTACTTTTTATCCCCGAAAAAAACTTTTTTCCGGAAAAGAAGGCGTTGTTGTTTCTATATGACACGGCGCCGCCTGTCTGGTTACATTCTCAAATGTCTCAAGTGGCAATCAAGGCATTTTCATTCAAATTTATGTCGCTACAAATTACCACTCATTTGTCAACGATGTCGTGGAGAGGAGTCGTGGAGATCTCCACCATCGAAATGTAGAATAGATTCACGGAAAATGGCCTTTGTTGCTACCGTCGCTGCTCTACCTAACACCTATTTAGATATGTGAACACACATACACGTATATAACATTCTGGAGTCAGTTTCCAGTTGGATAAGTGTCTGTGTGTGTGTGCGTTGTGTGTGTGAAAAATGTTAATGTTCTTTTCACACATTCATCCATCCATCCATTCACTTTTTAGTGCATCTGTGTTGTCACCCATTACCTAGTTGTTAGGCTAGGATGTAGAGGTGAATATGTTTTTTCGCTTACAAATTAAGAAGAAATATTTTGATGATGAAAATGAAGAAAAAACAAAATTTCCAAAAATAATAATAATAATAATAATGTAATTTTGTATATACCTAAAAGTATTCTATAAAAACATTAGTTGTATTTTTTTTTATGAAGAAAAAACTGGTCTTGATCTATGGACGTTTTATATATGATTTTCTTTATATAAAGAAACTTTGGGAGAAAGAAATCTCACTCTGAGATTCGGAATGAGGTTGAAATTAGGTTGGTTGAAATCGGAATATAAAATTGGTTTTCACAAAACCAAAAAGGCGTGGATTTGGGCCACTGTATAAGAGATCACAATTGCATAATGCAATATGATTCGTCGAATTTATTCGAAGACTCCAGGGCAACAAATTGTTGTGTAGCACAAAGAATTGACCACTCTACGTTGCGCAAACGAAACATTCGCCACATGGTCAGTTATGCCGAAGAAACAGGCTATCATTTTCTGCGAAGTTCTTAATCAAGGGACAACATTCTTTAGATTTGGTTACTTGATGCCACCACGTCACGTCGCAGTGTCATGTTGCACAATGTTTCGATGAATTTCTTGGAAGACTACAGACAAACAAATTGTGTTGTACCACTTATAATAAACCATCTTACCTACATGGTCGATTGTACTTCTATTTGGTCTCATATGCACAATTCCGGGATTTGTGACTAGTCGGTATCTTTTGAAGCACCAGTATCGTGCTTATACCCTTCACCACAGTGAAGGGTATATAGGCATATAACTTTCTGAGTCGATTTATGCATGTCCGTCCGTCTGTTAGTCTGTGCATGTTAAATTGTAAACAAAGTACAGGTCGCGTTTATGATCCGATTTTGATGAAATTTAGCACAACTCATTTGTTTTGCCCAAGGACGAACCCTATTGAAATTGGGAAAATCGGTTCAGATTTAGATATAACTCACATATATATTTATACCCTTCACCACACTGTGGTACATGGTATTATGTCTTTGGGTATATGTTTGTAACAGGCAAAATGAAACGAGATAGACACATGATTCCTTTTGCATAGAATCACTTTCTGAGACGATGTATGAATTTCCGTCCGTCTGTACATGTTAAATTCTAAACAAAGTAAAGGTCGCATTTGTAATCCGATTTGGATGAAATGTGGCACAAGTCACTTATTTGGCCCAAGGACGAACCCTATTGAATTAGGGAAAAATCGGCTCAGATTTAGATATTGCTCCCATATATATTTTTGTCCGATTTAAGGTAAATGGGGCACCAAAGTCCCTCTATATCTTTCGATTTGCATGAAATTTGGCACAGAGTACTGAATTAGGCCCAGAATGATGTGTGCCAAGTTTCGTTAAAATCGGTTCAGATTTAGATATAGCTCCCATATATAGTTTTGTCCGATTCTATGTAAATGGTGCACCAAAGTTCCTATATACTCTTCTATTTGCATGAAATTTGGCCAAGAGTTTGTAACGCCGCGAAATATTGGTCCTAAACCCACCTTTAACTATACCGATCGTCATATCTCGACTAACTGAATCGATCTAGACATGTGTGTCCGTCCGTCCGTCCGTCTGTCCATTATAATTTGTAAACACGATACAGGCCACAGTTATGGACCGATCTTCACGAAATTTTGCCTGTAGGATGGGTTCTGTTGTTTCTGCTAAATATCGGTTAATATTTAGAGGATGAAAGGGACCCAATACAAAATTTTTGTCTGTTTTTTTGGTCTCTTCAGAGGCCGCAATTATGGCCGGAACATCGTGAAATTTTACATGGAGAAGGGGATAGGGCCAAAGAATAAACATGCATGTTTTGATCAAGATCGGTCAATATTTAGCGGGTCAAATGGACCCTGACTTTTGTATGAAAAATTACAAAATTTGGATCCTATGGCGTATATATTTACTCCTAAAGGACATAGACCCGAGAAGTTGATAGTATATCCAAAAGGAGTGGCTGACCTTTAAATTGATACCAATTATATTATCGTATGTTCTTGGATGTGGGAGTTACACTTATATATTTACAGGTGTTTACGCTTTCAGATATTATTTAGCAACCCATTACCACACTAGAGGGAGGAAATATATCGCTGATCGATTTTCCATGGGGTTCCCGTTATGGTTAAGGACACGCTTAAATTTTTCGGTAATGATCAGATAATAATTTTGCGATGAAGTGGACCGAAAATTTATTTTTTTTTGCAATTTTTCGAATCGATCAGTTATAAGCCGATCACCAACATGATCATGATTTAAATCTGGACAATTAATATGAAGGGCTGTACTGAATATTAGTAATATTAGGAAAATATGTGACTGTATGGAAGATGTGCTGTTGACCTCTAATCGGGCAGGAGGGTGCAAATGTCACGAATATTTCCCAGGCTCGAAATAAACTTCCTTAGAAAGTTAGGAATCCGTCGTAATTGTGTAGGGTATCGTATGGTCGGCCCCGTCCGACTATACTGCTCCGCTGACTGGTTAAAATTGTCTTAATTCCAATTTCATCGAATCAATCACATGTGATGTCAAACAAAACCCCCTCTCCAACAGCAGCATGTTCGCCTAAATACTTTTTTATTTAGCAATTCCAATTCAAATTCGAAATTTCTATGCAAATTATGCCGTTATAATGTCTGATGTTATTTAAATTAGCGATGACAGCATTAATTACAACATTTATTTATTAGATGTTTATGATGATGTCGTTATGTCGTCGGCAGTTGTCTTGTTGTTGTTGCTGCTGCTGTTGTTATTATTATTAAATAAAATTATTGAAATTGTTGGTGTGGCTGTTGTAGTTGTTGCTGCTGATGTCGTTATCATTAAACGTAATCAGTTATAAGGCTTTGAAAGACAAAGCCAGACAGTTAGACACGTCAACAAAAATAATAACAACAAAAATGTCTCTAATGTTTAGATTGAATTAATCAGCGATGGCTGATTAGTTTTAGAATTTCACATTAAAATCCGATTAAAAATTGTGAAAGGACAATAGAGATTTTTAAAGGTGCTAATGAAACAAGCTTTAATGGAAATAATATTGACATTTTCTAAGGAAATTTGATAGATCCACAAGGAATAAGAAAAGAGAGAGACAGAGCATCTCCTCAGAAAATAATTTCTATAGAGCAAGAACTTATTTTCGCATTAGGCTGGAAAAAACGGGAATTCAATGTTGGATTTTTTGAATAAATATTACAATAAAATTCTATTCCCAAGTTATATATAAAATTATTTTTTATATATAAATAATATATTTATTTAAATATTTATGTTTCCAACTACTAATATATTTTTAATTTCCTAATTTCCTTAAAATTACCTAAATAATTAAATTAACATTTCCAACAAAAACCTATGTGTATTTTTAAATAACTTTTTGCTAATTTCCACATTATTAGCCAAATAACCTGGAATATCAGTTTTTCCTGATAATTTGCACATAATTGAATTTCATGATAAGTAATTTTAGTGGTTTCCATATCGACAAAAATAAAAAAAAAATCAGTTTATATATTTAATTCTTTATTATTTGCATTATTGTATTCATGATATCTTCACACATACACACAGTTGTATATTAGTGTTTGCATGGCATTTTATAACTCCAGCATTTCTTTAGTTTTTCCAGCCAATCATTCCAGATTCATTTGTATTTGTTGCTATTGCAGCCATCCATTTATTTAATTTGATATTGTTTTACAGATGATGATGATTTATTTAAAATAGCCATGACATATTTAACATAAATAATAAATGTTTAACATAATAGCAAATAATTGAAAATGAATTGTAATTCATAGCCAATTACACACAGTGGGCTATAAAGTGTGCTGGCGGAAAAAATCTTCAATTTTTTAAATGGCGAAAAAACAGTTTATGTGATTGGGTTATTGCTCTGAATAAATTATTAAGCAATTTTCAGCAGTTATTCTGAGCGATCCTAAACTACTAAAAAACCAGTAAGGAAATTAGTAAAGTCGGACGGGGCCGACTATATGACCACTTCACCACTTTGGATATATTCAACAGGTGAATCTTAACAGACGTCGCATTTTTAAAGGACAAGTTGGTCAGATATAGAAGCTATATCTAAATCTGAACCGATTTCAGGAAACTTAACACACATCATTTAAGAACTAATTCATTACGCTGCGTCGAATATCGTGCAAACCGAAAGACATTAAGAGGCTTTGGTGCACCATTTACATTAAATCGGCCGAAAATAAATATGGGAGCTATATCTAAATCTGAACTGATTTTCAGGAAACTTAACACACATCATTCTTGTTCTAATTCATTACGCTTTGCCAAATTTCATGAAAATCGAAAGATATTAAGGGACTTCGGTGCACCATTTACATTAAATCGGACGAAAATATATATGGGAGCTATATCTAAATCTGAATCGATTTTCAGGAAACTTATATCGGACGAAATATATATATATATATATATATATATTAAATCTGAACCGATTTTTCCCATTTTCAATAGTGTTCGTCCTTGGACCAAATAAGTGACCTATGCGAAATTTCATCCAAATCGGATCATAAATGCGACCTGTACTTTGTTCACAAAAATACATGGACGGACGGACAGACGGGAGCTATATCTAAATTTGAACTGATTTTCACGAAACTTAGTACACATAATTCTAGACTTAATTCATTACGCTGTGCCAAATTTCGTGCAAATCGAAAGATATACAGGGACTTTGGTGTACCATTTAAATTAAATCGGACGAAAATATATATGGGAGCTATATCTAAATCTGAACCTATTTTCAGGAAACTTATATCGGACGAAAATATATATGGGAGTTATATTTAAATCTGAACCGATTTTTCCCAATTTCAATAGGGTTCGTCCTTGGGCCAAATAAGTGACCTGTGCCAAATTTTATCCATATCGGATCATAGATATGACCTGTACTATGTTCACAAAAATAAATGGACGGACAGACGGACGGACATGCGTAAATCGACTCAGACAGTGATTCTATGCATTATCCCAAGAGGAACCATGTGCCTATCTTGTTTCCTTTTGCCTGTTACAAACATATGCACAAAGACATAATACGCTGTACCACAGTGTGGTGAGGGTATAAAAAACATAGAAAATTAAAATTAATAATTAAAATTATTTTAATTATACCAAATATTGCCCATGGCTACATTTCGGCCTAGAAGCATGGGTCTAGAAACAAGATTTCACGTCATTACAAACACTTGTGGTCACACAGAGGTATACTATCCTGACAACCTAGTTGTGTAGTGTTTAACAAGGATTTAGATTGAAAAGATTCTCTGTGAAGTTTCCATTTTTTTTTTTAAATTGTATTGAAATTGCATTGATAATATTCCTGTGAGGATGTCTTTTTTTGAGAATTTGAACTGAGAGGCATGAGAATGAAAGACTCAAACCTAGCATTATATTGAAAATCCTCTGGCAAGGCATACTGTGCTAGTTGAGAGTATAAAATGTAAAATTATTGCAACTTCAACTGGAAAATTATATTGAACCTGCCTGACAAAGTACAAACACTTCGGCTTCAGAATCCGGTTAAAACATCTAAAATGCAAAAACGCCGCGAAGTCAATTTATGACTTTTTGGTTACATATCCCATTTTCAATAAAAATTATTACATTTATACATAGGAACAAGTATAAAGCCCATGTATAGTTGCGAATTTTTTTGAATAATCCCACTCTATGAGATGATATGATCCATATACAACCGTATTGCCGATTTTAGAGGTTTCGTATGTTTTCACGATGTGGTATGACTAAGGAGATCAAACATAAATAGGTTTCCTTTAATTAGTCTGATACTAGGCTTCATTGAAGTGTATTTTTCCAACCACCGAAATTAAATAAATTATTTTTGCACCCATTGTGCAACTGCACACATTTGCCAACAAAACAGATTGATGATATATGGATTTGTATGTATGTCTGTATGTAGTGTCTATAATGCTACAAAATTCAATAAATACGTTTACTGTTTCATATAACATCCGGTTGACAAATTTCAAGGGCATTATCCGCACTAAATAAAGGCCTTAGAAGATAAAAATTTAGAGAATTGATAGAACTGCATACATATATGTGAATAATTTATATAATCTAGTAAATCATTGCATCTATGGAACCTGTTTCTGCTTTGATTTCTACTATTAGCCAGTACGAGACAATAAATACTGACAGCTAGGGTTATAAATTGTCTTTATGTGGTTTACCTGACTACCAAAAAGGAGAAATGGTTAAATTATAAATGCATGTGTATTTTCGGTGTAGTTTATTGATTTTGTTATGCTGCTGAAAATATAGCCGATATTTTCGATATGAACCCTTATGACCAACAGGCCCCATTTTAGGCTAATTTATCCCTTACAGTTGTTTCACACAACAACCGGTCCAGTAAAACCTTGATTTTAAAGAGTTATTTACATATACACAACACACATACATATAAATATAAATTTATATATAAATTTATTTTTGACATAACAATTGTATATACTAATATGTATATACACATACATATATATTTATACATATTTGCAATGACTCCATTGCTTACTTTTATGACAATTGTCATGACATTGTACCCTTTAACGCTGTGGGGTATAACTGACAACCAACCGACCAGTCATCCAGCCAGCCAGCGGAATGTTGACAGGTGATATGTCAAAATCAGAATACAAATGCCATTTAATGTCAGAAATATGATTAAAATATTTTTTCTGTTTCTTTTATGGGTTTTTGCTGCTATCTGTATTATAGTTAATGTATCGGTTATTTGTTGTTATACGGTATCAGTTGATATGCATAAAATAACAGCAAATTAAAGTATAAATGCGCATAAACAGGCGATAATGATTGGAGGGGTTGTAGATTAAAAGAAAGAAAAAAATACATGTATGTATTTTATGTATAGGGTTTTAAATTATACATTAGGTATGTTAACGAATTTTAAGTGGCCATTAAATCTTTAAAACAAATAAAGTCTTGAAACGTATAATAAATATAAATAAATCGATATGATGTGGGTAGACGGTTTTTCAAACAGAATTATTAAGGTGTTAACCAAGGAAATTTTTTTAACAGATTTGAGATCAATATATCCGAAACCTCTTTCATAAAAACATATACCTAATATAAAACTTTTAATAAAACCTGTGTGTAACTCCGAAGACCTCCACAAACCATAGGCTGAGGGTATATATCTGTCGGCAACACCGACTGACACTTGTTTACTTCTTCATTATATAATTTGAACGCCATTAAAATGAAACACTTAAAATGACCTCCACGACACCTGTTGAGAGTATTGATTCTATTGAAATATATTGGGCGGTATCTCAGGCATACCTTAACGAACGTCGGCTTTTAGGTGGTCAAAAGCCTGCTCATAAAAAGCCTAATGGTGTCAAATCGCATAATCTTGGTGGCCAGTTTTTATTGTCACGACGAGAAATGTCTTTTGAAATGAAGCCATATTCGCATGTGAGTTGTGTGACTTGTGACACAGTCTTGTTGAAACCACAAATTCTGCAAGTCGAACTCTTCAATAGAAGACAAAAATAAGCCGGTTATCGTATGACAACAAAGTACTGAATTGGTGGTAACAATCGTCCCATTGTTTTTTTCGAAGATGTAAGGACCACTCATACCTTCGGACAAAATGTGCGTTTTTGCGGATGTATTCTGGCCTCCCTTCAATTACTTAAGGAATATCATAACCCCAAATACGACATTCTTCAACGCTATAGACATTTTTTTTTTCGAAAAATTACCGTTCACCACAATTTGTAAAATCAAGATATTGGAAAATATGTTTTTTAAAATTGTCACAGGTAATGAATGATCATGGTGAGCCTGAAAGAAATCAGTAATGTGAACCTGCGAAGATTAATCAAATTGTCGTCTCTTGCTTCGCAAAACTAATCTTATGTCTGAAGTTTGCGGAGAAATTCGAAAGAATTAATAAAATAAGACTAATCCTTCTGCACCATTACAATGTGAGCTCTCAGCATCGTGTTGACCGGTGCAAAGAACTTTTTAAAAAAATATATAAAAATAATATAAGATCATCACTGAGGGACGTACCGTGAATATACCTGTTTGAATTTGAAATAAAGCTGTATTATATGGGGGCTAGGCCTAACTGCGGGACGATATAGTTCATTCTGAGGATATCGAGTTATAAAACTAGAACGTGAGGTTACGATATAGTTCATTCTGCAATCTCACGTTCTAGTTTTATAACTCGATATCCTCCGAAGGTAGAATGATTACAACAAAATCTTAGAATCAAACCCAAAACGCGGAATAAATCAGTTAAACTTTTTAATACAAAAATGTGGTTATATGGGGACAACCCCTAAAAGGTCAAATATTAATAATTTTTGGGAGGGAGATTTGTTACCATGTACGACAAAAAAAAAAAAAAAATACAAAGAAGTTGGTGGAAAACGCCCTAAAGATCCCGAAAATTGGGCGGTACCCTTATATGGAGGCTACCCGAAAAAATGTACATAAATTTATAATTTGTAGTGGAGAGATTTCTTACCCAGTAAGAAATCAAAGTACTGAATTACAGCCATTTCGGTCCAAAAACACGACCAAACCCCCCAAAATACCGAAAATTGTGGGATACTGTTATATGGGGACTACCAGAAAAAGTGAACCCATATTTATAATTTGTAGTTGAGAGATTTGGTACCCAAAAATAACCCAATGTACAAATTTCGGCGAATTCGGTTGAAAATCCCAAAATACCGAAAATTGGGGGGGTGCCCTTATATGGGGGTTATCCGAATAAATGGTCCTATATTTATAACTTTTTAGTGGGGTGATTTGCTACCAATTAGAACTCAAAGCACTAAATTACAGCCAATTAGGGGAAAAATATGTGGTAAAAACCCACAAAAACTGGAAATTGGGGGGGTACTCTTATATGGTGGCTACCAGAAAAAGTGGACCTATATTTGTAGTTTTCAGTGGAACAATTTGGTACCCAATAAGAACCCAATATACCAAATTTCCGCGAATTCAGTTGTAAAATGCGCTCAAGAACACCAGAATACCGAAAATTGGGGGGTACCTTTATGTGAGCTGTATCTAAACATTGACCGATATAGCCAATCTTCGAACTTGACCTGCCTGTTAAATTGTAAAAAAATTACAGGTCGCATTTTTTATTCGAATTGGATTATTTGGCCCAAGGACGAACCCTATTGAAATTGGGAGAAATCGGTTCATATATTTTCGTCCGATATTAGGTACATAGTGCACCAAATTCATTTTATATCTTTCGATTTGCATGAAGTTTGGCATAGCGTTCTAAATTAAGTCAAGAACAATGCGTGTTATATTTCGTGAAAATCGCTTCAGATTTAGATAAAGCTCCCATATATACTTTCTCCGATTTAAGGTAAATGGTGCTCCAATGTCCCTATATATACTTCGATTTGCACAAAATTTGCCATAATGTACTGAATGAAGTATTGAGTGATGTGCGTTAAGTTTCGTGAAAATCGGTTCATATTTATATATAGCTCCCATATATATTTTCGTCCTATTTTAGGTAAATGATGCACCAAAGTCCCTATATATTCTTCGATTTGCACGAAATTTAGCATAGCGTACTGGTTTGAGTTATGTCTGTTTTGCAGGAAATGAGCGATATATGCAAGCCGGTCTGGCCTTCTTAGATTACTTTTTTAGACCTTTAAACCCATTAAATGGTTTGGTGAACAACGTACAACGTATCCAATCCGCTTTCAGATCGACTGTTAAATTAGTTATTATATCCCATCCATATAATGGTTTGTGGTAGGATCTTAGGTTGGAATATTTATAACTATTTTCCAATAGTCCTGGCGGAATATAAAAAGTAAACATTTGTTGCAAAATTTTGTTACAAAAAAAATTTGCCAACAATGTGGCTACCACCTTGAGTTTCTTCATCAACACATCATTCAAGCTACGAACAAAAACAATAACAATTAACATTTCAGCTAACATTGCTGGAAAATCATCATCATCAACGTTGAAGGTGTTTATGACCCAACCAACTAACCATCCAAGCCAAGCTAAGCTAAGAAGAAGTTTCGTTTTATGATCAAGTTTTCCTGTCGATTTTTTTTCACTTTTGTTATAAAAGTTGAAATATTTTTCATCATAGAATAATGGCCACACACTCGTACACACACACACACACCAGAAATACTCATGTGTTGAGTGCAACATCTTGCTGCTGCTGCCAAAAGGTGATAATCATTAAAACTTTACATACATATGTGTGAAAATATTCGTTTCTTTTTAATGCTAATCGCTTGGAAGCAGATTAAAAGTTCTGTAGTAAAAATGTATGGTGAGTGTGTGTTCGGTAAGGGTGATGACAGGGACCATACCTCGCCATGGCAATCCCAAAGAAAAACAATAAGGTATGATGGAAAGTTGTTTTTGTTTTTGGTTTCAAAAACCAAATTCCATAGAGAATGGACTGCAGCATTGCATAGCCAACGAGTATCCTTGCCCAGTTGGGATGTGTGGGTGTGTGTGTGTGAATGCTTACATGCAAAGTGCAATGAATAGTTTTGGTGTTGGCAGGATTTTCTTTAACATTTTCATTTCCAGTATATTGATTTTATGTGCATGTGTTGGATATTTTTTCTTTTTTTTTTTGGATACTAAAAATGAAATCTTTTGTTTGCTTACTATCCTGAACAGCAGCAACATATGTTAAGCAATTATGGCATACTCCTGCATCACTTTCTGTTGCATTCACAACTTACAACTAACACTCAATGTGGTGTTAAAAGTAAATGACAAAACTTTAATGAACTAAAATATCTTTGGAGTTTTGTTGTTATGAACTTGCGAGTGTGTGTGTGTGTGTATGGATGTTCGTTTTTAATAGTCTTGTACACGGATTAAAATAAAACTATTAAAGGGGGAAAGTGTATCATAACTAAGGATTGTCATGAAGTGAAATAAAGGAGAACTACACCAGGTAACATTATAACTAGAGTTAATTTCTGATGTGTATCTTCATTTTCACTCACATAGATAGCACTTCTCAACTTATAAAGTGTAATATTTATTATAAAAATTTCACCAAAACTACTCCGGTCCAGATATGTTATGATGTTTTCGACTAAATATATTTGGTGTTTTGTCATTTACTTTTAATTGATTTAGTAACCCAATTATCCTGACCTATCCCATTGCGTGTATAACAACAAAATCAGTTTTCCTGCACACTTAAGGCAATCACTTGTCAACAATTGAATAAATGTCCTTTTTCTCTCTCTCTAGTCTTAATATTAAATTAAACAAACAGACAAACAAATAGATTTAGTTAACAATGTTGTTTCTGGTTATTTTGTTACTTTCCCAAAGACCACAAGTATTTTGCCTCGACACCATTTGAGAGAGATTTCCGGCATAAGCCAACTCAATTGGTAGGATAATTTTGTTTGTTCTTTGTTATTGTTTTCTTTTTCTTTGTCATTTTCGTGTAAATAAATATTTTATTTTTGGTTAGGTCAGCTTATAACACCTAACAAATGCTGAGGTTATGCTGAAAGAAATGGAAAATAATAATGAGAACAATATTTAGGATAAGACGATTCATATGAATGGACTTAAGTTGTGCGTTTTTGTGTGAAATTGTATTTATATGTGACAATGCTTTAGGGAACTTCCCACAAAGGTAGTGATTGATTCATTTGTATAGCCGGAATCCTCGTATCAAGGAAATATTAAGTTAATTTTTACTAATGCCATTCTTTGAAGTAATCATTTTGATCTCAAAAAGGAAATAAATAGGTCAAAGGATATGGTGTGAATTTTTAAAGAATATTTTTTCATGGACTAAAATAATCCTGTTTTTTTTTTGAGCCGAAATAGAGAATATTTTTTCCAAGACTAGAATAGGTGTTGTTTTTGTAAAAAAGGCGGGATTTTTAAAGATTTTTTTTAAGAACAACAAAAGTTGTGGATTTTTAAAGCCTATTTTTTTCAAGGACTAACAAAATGCGTGTATTTTTATACCCTACACAACCATGTTGTCAGAGTTTTAGAGCTTTGTGCGGCCCCAGAGTTTGTAACGCATCGAAATATTTGTCATAGACCCACCTTTAAGTATACCGATCGTCATATCTCGACTAGATGAATCGATCTAGATCTACGTCTGTCTGTCTGTCCGTTATACAGGATACAGTTATGGACCAATCGTCACGAAATTTTGCATGTAGGATACGTTCTGCCCAATGAAGACCTCTATGGTTTTGGTAAAGATCGGTGAAGATTTTGGGAATGAAATGAATACTTAATTTTTTCCGTTTTTTGTCGCTCCAGAGGCCGCAATTATGGCCCAAACATCGAATTTTACATGGATATGGGGATCGGCAACAAGAATAAGCATGCCTGTTTTGATAAAGATCGTCCAATATTTAGCCCATTTAATTATAAAACCAAAACGAATAAATTTCTATGTGATTTGATTTAGTCTGCAAATATGGTGTCTTTGATTTTCTTCTAGACTGAGTCACAGTTGAGTTAGCAAGAAAACTGGTCAGTCTTTAAGCAAATATATTTTCTTTTCGTATATATGTTTGTCGGGTTATAGTTGTACTATATTTTTATACCCTTCACCGCACTGTGGTACAGGGTATTATGTCTTTGTGCATATGTTTGTAACAAGCAAAAGGAATCGAGATAGACCCATTGTTCCTTTTGAGAATATGCATAGAATCACTTTCTGAGTCGATTTACGCATGTCCGTTTGTCCGTCCGTCCATGTATTTTTGTGAACAAAGTACAGGTCGCATTTATGACCCGATTTGGATGAAATTTGGCACAGTTCCTTATTTGGCCCAAGGACGAAACCTATTGAAATTGGAGGAAATCGGTTCAGATTTAGATATAGCTCCCATATATAGTTTCGTCCGATTTTATGTAAATGGTGCACCAAAGTCCCTATATATTTTTCGATTTGCACTGAGCCTAGAGTGATGTCTACAAAGTTTCGTGAAAATCGGTCACAATTTAGATATAGCTTCCATATATAGCTTCGTCCGATTTTATGTAAATGGTGCACCAAAGTCCCTATATATCTTTCAATTTGCACAAAACTTGGCATAACGTACTGAATTGAGCCTAGAGTGATGTCTACTAAGTTTCGTGAAAATCGGTTCAGATTTAGATATAGCTCTTATATATATTTTCGTCCGATTTAATGTTAATGGTGCACTAAAGTCCCTATATATCTTTCGATTTGTACGAAATTTGGCATAACGTTCTTAATTGAGCTTAGAGTGATGTCTGCCAAATTTCGTGAAAATCGGCCCATAAATAGTTTCGTCCGATGTTATGTAAATGGTGCACCAAAGTCCGTATATATATATATCGATTTGCACGCAATTTGGCAAAACGTACTGAATTGAGCCTAGAGTGATGTCTGCCAAGTTTCGTGAAAATCGGTCCAGATTTAGATATAGCTCTCATATATAGTTTCGCCAGATTTAATGTAAATGGTGCACTAAAGTCCCTATATATCTTTCTATATGTACGAAAATTGGTATAACGTTCTTAATTGAGCCTAGAGTGATTTATGTCAAGTTTCGTGAAAATCAGTCCAGATTTAGATATAGCTCCCATATATATTTTCGTCCGATTTTATGTAAATGGTGCACCAAAGTCCCTATATATTTTTCGATTTGCACGAAATTTGGTGTAGCATACTGAATTGAGCCGGGAATGATGTGTGTTGAGTTTCGTGAAAATCGGTTCAGATTAAGATATATATATATATATATATATATTCGTTGAAATCGGTTCATATTTGGATATAGATTCTACATATATTTTCGTCCGATTTTAAGTAAACGGTGCAAATGGTGTTTGTCCGATTGACATGAAATTTTGCACAACGTACAAACTTGAGCATAGAATAAAGTAGATGCGTTTTCTAGAAGTACAGACATAGCCCAACGGCCCAACATTTGTCACATTGTAACAAACGAATGACATGCTTATATATTGATCTAAGTTGATTCACATTTAGTTAAATATCACATATTTGAGTTCATCCAATTTCATGTAAATTGTCCTGTTTAATATACCCATAATGGTGAAGGGTATCATATAGTCGACTTTACTACTTTTCTTACTGGTTCCATATAGAACATCCTCAAATTTTCAGAATCATTGTTCTCACAATCCTTGTTAAATATGTACCACTAAGGTATGCGGTTAATATGACTTCTAAATAACACGCAAAATTCACTCTATAAAACGATTATCCCCCAGGCTTATGGTTTTATTAGCTAACCAATCTTCAGTGGCTGGCGAGGACAACACCAACGCCAACATCTTCATAAAAATAAGGTGGAACAAAAGTGGGGGCAAAGGCACAAAACAAAACAAATTTGTTGCTTCTGTTTGCGTTGATGGTGGTGGTTTTGGCGGTCGTAGTGTCTGTTGGGCTCTTTTGGCTGCTCCTGTAGCTGCTGCTGCTGTTATTATGATTCTTATTTTTATTCGCCTGTCTATTAGACGAACATAATAAATAAATACAATTTCATATAATTTATGTGTTCATTTCTCTTGTTTTCGTTCGCTCTCCATCTCTATTCGTTGTTCGCCATTTGGATTATGCAGCAGTTACCTAGAAATTTAATTTCATTTATTCAGGACTATAACAGCCGACTTACCCTGCAGTGTTAGCCACAAGGACGTGGCAGGGCTAAGTCCTTTGGAGTTTCAGATGGTAAACAAAGCAACAACAATAACAAAAATAATATTGTTATATATTTTGTTGTTGTTGTTTTTATTTCAATTCTGCTTTTTTGGTTGCACGAAAATTCTTTTTTCCTTTCTCAATGGGATTATCAACAGATTATGAAGAGATAACAACTTCGAACTGGTGGAAACTGTGAGCGTAGAGGCAAAAAAAAAATCCAAGGAAAAAGGACCTCTAGCTAAGTACGAGAAATGCAAAACATTTTCATGCTTTTCTAATGCGTTTCTCGCTTCATTATAAACACCACCCGCCAAAAGAAGAAGGATAACGAAATTGAATCATCTTCAAAACGAAGCTGAAAGAGGGGAGTGTGATAAAAACTCAACCAGGACAAAAGGCTGCAAAATAATTTCTTTTTTTTTCGTGAATTCTTCTTGGTGTTGAATATAGCCTTTAAGTAATTGTATTATCCTTGGTAACAATGTTCTAATTTCAATGTTGTTGTGGTAGTGGTGGTGGCGTTTTTTCAGATGCACCATTGAATGAAGAAATAAACCCAAATTGTATACAATTTAAAGCATTGCTTGGCCGAAGCAACCACACCCATCACCCCTCCCCATCACGATATTTGTGTTTGCATGCACCTTGCGGAGAGATCTCGTTAGTGGCAATATATTTTTTCCTAGGTTCTTTTTTTTCGTTAAAAAGATGTAGTGCTCATGGTCGGTCTCATTGTTTACCCTGCACAGACGATAGATTTTCCCCATGATTATGTGTTGTTGTTGCTGTTATTTGTGTTTTATATTTCGTGTAGATTTCAAGGCCAGTTTTGTTATAAATGCTTCAGTTTATTGTTTACCATGCTTAAGACCTTTAAAAACGCAGAGCACGTTTAAAGCTGAGATAGAGGGAAAAAATCCAGCTGTATTACACAAACCAATAGCAAAGCGTTTCGAATTGTGCCTTGGATAAAAAAAAATAATCTAGAGATTAACTGCAATTTGGTTGCCTTAAAGAACAGTGGGTCAATGAGCCTCCCTTCTTGCAAACAAGGTTAGACTAAACAAAAGATTTTTAAAGACTAAGTTTTTCAAGGACTACAATAGACTTCGATTTTTAATGTATAGTTTTTCAAGGACTACATTTAAGACTGGAATAGGCGTGGATTAAAAAAGTCAAAAAACCTGGATTCTTAAAAATTTTGTTCGAAGACTACCAAAATTAGACTAACAATTTTAAAGAATATTTTTTCAAGGGATGGAACAGACATGGATTTTTATAGAATATTTTTTTCAAGTTCTGGAACAGACAGGAATTTTTAAAGAATATTTTTCGCATTCATTCTGATTTTCTTTCCATTTTCTTTAAACCCCACAGTGTTTTCCCACCACATTTCATATCCAACGAATAGCCGTGGCGGTGCTGCAAGTTAATTTTTTTGTTGTTCCCTTCTATTTAGCCTGCCAAAGTTTGCTGGCCCTGGTAGAGCAATTGCTCTCGCCTGGGTCGGTTGGATAGAATTCTAGTTAGGAACGTTAATATTATGTTCACAACATAATAATAAAACTATAAATTAAATTAACTCATAAAAATTCAGTTGGTGTTTATAAAACGAAACTGAAAATACGGCAAACAGCCAAATCGGGAGGGCAACGAGCCAGCAGCCATCTATCCACCACCATATCTCCGCAGATAAATTCTTCTTGGAAAGGAATGAAAAACAGAAACGAGAACTAAAATAAAATAGATAAATGTTGGAAACAGAAACCATATCATTGGAAAGACCCAAAAACAGGACATCATTATTGTCGTCGTAATGATGGTAGGGTCTCGTTCTGTTCTTTTTGTTTAATTCTATTCGCTGCATTGTCAATTCAGTTCGTTCGGTCCAAGCTCAATGCAGACCAGTATTGCTGCTTTGTTATTGTTGTCACCATTGTCTCAGAATATGCTAAAAAAATATGTTCGCTTTGGTACAGGGTTTGAATTCTTATGAGTTATGGACAGAAGACGTAACAACGACAAAAAAATGGAAACAATTGTCATCTGTCTCCTCAGAGACATCGGCTAGAGCTAGTGCCTCGCCTTCTGTGTTGTTTGTTAAACAATGTTAACACATATTATTGCTATTCTTATTATTGTTGTAATTTATTCTGTATTGGTCCACTTTTATTCGAGACATTCCTGACAAACTTAATGAGTTCAAGAAGATTTAAAATGTAGGCACATGACTTCGATATTTGAAAATGGTCATGTGTCTGTCTTTGAGTGAATCTTTAAAACAAATAATTGAAAATTACAACCAAATTTTAAAGTGATAATTTCCAAAGAAGTAGAACAATCTTGCCTGCATAACAACAAGTCCATATTATCCAAGGAGTAATTGAAATTCTATACCATAACTGTCGCAAGCAAGCTTTACCCATACCACTCCGAACAAAGAAATAACAGTGCCCAATCGTTCGTTTTATATTTTTTATAGTCTTCGTTTCAAATCAAACCACCACCCGGGCCACCCTGATGGTAATAATTTATTCAATTTAATTTTAAGTCGAACTGACTGGCTGAATGACATATGTTCAATGTCAACGCACAAAGTCGTAAATTCTCACAATGTCTCAATTTCCGATTGAAAATTCTATAAACGGAACAGAAGGAGAAGGACATAAAACTTGTCTAATATTGCTTTTCATAAAAATATATATTGAAAAAAAGTGTTATTGCTGTAGAGAGGCGTACATAGTTATGCAAGGAGTAAAAGGTGCGGATTTTTCAAAAGATTTTTTTTTCAAGATCCTATAGAAGCGTGGATTTAGGAATTAATATTTTTCAGAAATAAAATTGGAGTGGATTTTTAAAGAATGTGTTTCCAAAGGTCAAAAATAACAAGTCGTGGGTTTTAAAAGGATATTTGTTCAAGGATCAACACAAGGCGGGAATATCTTGAAGAATATTTTTTTTGTGGACTATTAAAAGTCGTGGATTTTTAAAAAATGGCTTTTACTGGGACTTAAAAAGGCGGGGAGTTTTAAAAATATATTTTTCAAGGTTAAAAGTTGGCGTGGATTTTTAATAATATATTTTTTTCAGATTTTAGATTTTTAAGTTTTTTTTGAGATTTTTAAGTCTTTTTTGAGGCTCAACGCCAGACGTGGACTTTCGTTAAATATTTTTTTTTCAAGGATCAACACGAAGTATGGAGTTGTAAAATAATTTCTTCAAGTAACAATTTTTATACCCTACACAATTATGTTGTCAGGGTATTATAGCTTTGTGCAGCCCCGCGAAATATTGGTCATAGACCCACCTTTAAGTACACCGATCGTCATATCTCGACTAGCTGAGTCGATCTTGACATGTTTGTCCGTCCGTCCATTATAATTTGTAAACACGATACAAGCCACAGTTATGGACCAATCTTCACGAAATTTTGCATGTATGGGTTCTGGCCAATGAAGACCTCTATTGTTTTTGGTTGAAAAATTACAAAATTTGTATTCTGGAGCGTATATATTCACTCCTGAAGGACAAAGACCCCAGAAGTTGATAGTATATCCAAGAAGAGTGGTTGACCTTTGAATTGATACAAATTATATTGTCGTATGTACTCAGATGTGGGAGTTACACTTAAATATTTACAGGTGCTTACGTATTCAGATATTATTTAGTACACCCATTACCACACTAGAGGGCGGAAATACAGCGCTGATCGCTTTGATATGTTCCATTAGATTCCAGTTATTTTTTGGTGATGATCAGATAATAATTTTGGGATGAAATGGACCGAAAGCTTATTTTTTGTGTGTTTTTGTTTTTGATTCAATCTGTAGGCCACAATTGAAACCCGAACATAACAACACAACCCACGGTAAAGAGAAGCTGGACAAGTAATTAAAAGGTTTGTACTGAACATTATTAATATTTGCTGACCTCTAGTCGGTCAAAAGGGTTCCGATATCTCGAAATATTGCCCAAGCTCAGAGTATAGAACCACAAAAAGTTACATTTTCGTGGAAGTTGTGTAGGGTATCATATGGTTGGCCCGTCCGACTATACTGCTCCGCTCACTGGTTTTTAAATGCCATCACGAGCTAATGTGTTTTTAAAGATTTTTCTAAGTAGAAAAACAAAATGTGGAATTATTTTATGGCCCACCATTGCGCCACTGGCCTTCATCAAACTATAGTACCGCCATGATTTTGCCATTAGGTCATTCTCTTTGGTCCAAGGTATTTATTACCACTTCGAATCATCCACCTTCCATCACTGGGAGGATGAACCCAAGATGACGCTATTTAATCAGCAAAATGTAATAAGCATTCAGTTTTCTTATAATGTCGCCACTAAAATTTAATTGGCATATTTTCACAAACTTTTACAGCACCGCTCATTTGCGGACCATTAAACATGTTATATTATTTTTATGAATAGAAATAGTTCTGGAAACGCTAATGAAAAGAGATGAGAAATATGCGCGACTAAACGGTTGACCATGTGCTGAACATTTATGGAAACACATAAAGGATTGTTTAAGTAGGGTTGCCAATTGGAGTTTTAAAAGAAAATTTTAGAATATAGTAATAAAAAAATCTAGGGCCATTTGCTCTTCTATAGGCTCTTCCTTCCTCTTTAACTTTCTATTTGGAATTGTTGACATCGTTAGGTATTCTTTGGCCTTTAGACTTCTATAAAGGTTTTGCGCTATTCAGTTACAAGAGAAGGTATCCCAAAAGATCTTCTATAATGGTTCGTTTAGTTCCTTTACAAAAATTTCCAGCTTTCGTTCGGTTATAGTTCTTTCAGTTCGTCTATAGGGAACCTCCTTTCATCTTGTCACCAAAAACTCGACTGTAAAGAATTCCTTCAGTCCGCCTAGAAAACACCCAGTCAAGTCATCTCGGCAATAAAAACTCCACCAGCACACCTTATAAAAAATTTCATTCAGCTTGTCTATAAAATAATCCTTCAGCTGTTCTATAAAGTCACATTCCAGTCTGTATAGAATCACTTTGGCTCATCTATAAACGTTTTCTTAGGCTGGTCTTCGTCTATAAACATTGCACTGTGTTGAAATGGACCCTTATGCCAAACTTCCTAATCTTCATATTCTGTCTGCATTGGCTTCCCTAGACCCTTCCGACACACCTACTTTCCATTAAATACTTACTTCGTGTGCACATTAAATATCTGCAAAATAAGATAGAGCAAAAATTACCTACATATTTTCTTCTCCTTTTTTTACTTTTTTTTAATTTTTTCTTACTTAACGTAAATTTTCATGTGCAAATTTTAGTTAAATTGCCAAATGCAACAATGGATTTTCTTAATTGGTTTCCTTTGTTATGAAAAGCTTCGCCTTGTAATGGCAGCAGCAGCAGTAACAGGAATACCCTGCAACCCCTGCTCCCCATCTCACCATTCCTTTACTGGCATTCCATCCATCGCCCCTGCAGCAGGAATAATATTCCTCCTCTAGAATAACAATCAACCAGTCAGTCCAGCATTTTGAGATCCTAGCTGATTGCTTGCTTAGCTGGAAGGGAAAACGGCAAGCAATGAATGGCCATGGCAATTGGAGTTACTTCGTGGTGGTTTTGTGTGGAGGTGCAACGTTTGGTTTGGTTCAGTTTCGTTCATGCCATGTGTCCATTGCATGGTGTTAGTATTTGCCTTTGATTGCAACCAAAGTCATAGAAGAAGATATGGGAAACCCATGGATTTCCTCCCCCGAACGAGTAGCTTTTGTTCTTTACTGGAGAAATTTTATCACTAAAACAGCTGCGAGCACAGACATTAAATGAATGACAGGATTGCTGGATGTAATGACTTGAATGGCAGCACTTCTTCCTCGGCTTCTATGGCACTTTGGTTGCGTCCGATGCTTAGATGTTTAGTTTTGTTTAACCAGGTAAGAGCTAAGACTAACAACGCTCATATTTGTGATTATCTTTTTGTTTTACAGCAACGACGGCGACGCCAAGGATCCACGAATAGCACATTTCCCCGGAAGTCTTTGCAACTAAGAAACAGAATTTACGAACACTTTTTGTTGTTGCTGCCGACTGCTGCTGTTTCAACTTCTTTGAAATAAATTATTAATCAAGCTTTAGTTTACTTTTACATTGTAACATAGTTTTAGTTATTTCATTTTCATGTTCATTCTTTTGGTTTTTCAGGGTATCTTCGTGTTTTGTATTTCGGGAACGCTTTGCCTGCCATTTATTCAAGTTTAAATCTAAAGCATGGCTGTGGCTATTAAGAAGAGGAGGGAACGTGGGTAAAAGAAGTCGCCTTCAAGATATTTTCCCTGTTTTGCTTACTTGCTTAAGATGTTATGACAAATGTCAAGTTAGGGTTGAGATCCATGGGTAAGGATGATCGTCTGGCAGGAGGAAAATCGGTTCAGATTATATCAGCTTTAATTAGGATTAATTTTTAAAAAAATGTGTGGAAGTCAAATATCAGTAGGGAGACAGGGAGGTTTTACTGATGATCTAAAATGCGACAGCCTTTATAGCCGGGTGACGGGGAAGCAGACCTGAAGATCAGTGAGTTTCCATATCCAAGCCTTTTATGGGTCCTTGAAGAAATTTTCTTTAAAAATTCACGCTTTTTAAGGGTTCTTGAAAAAAAATCTTTAAAAATACACGTCTTTTATGGGTCCTTGAAAAAAATTCACGTCTTTTATGGGTCCTTGAAATACTATCCTTTAAAAATCCACTCCTTGTATGGGTCCTTGAAAAAAAAAATTCTTTAAAAATTCACGTCTTTTATGGGTCCTTGAAATACTATCCTTTAAAAATCCACTCCTTGTATGGGTCCTTGAAAAAAAAAAATTCTTTAAAAATTCACGTCTTTTATGGGTCCTTGAAATACTATCCTTTAAAAATCCACTCCTTGTATGGGTCCTTGAAAAAAAAAATTCTTTAAAAATTCACGTCTTTTATGGGTCCTTGAAAAAAATGTTCTTTAAAAATCTACGCATTGTATGGGTCCTTGAAATACTATTCATTAAAAATCCACGCCTTGTATGGGTCCTTGAAATACTATTCATTAAAAATCCACGCCTTGTATGGGTCCTTGAAAAAATATTCATTAAAAATCCACGCCTTGTATGGGTCCTTGAAATACTATTCATTAAAAATTCACACCTTGTATGGGTCCTTGAAATACTGTTCTTTAAAAATCCACGCCTTGTATGGGTCCTTGAGAAATTTTTCTTTAAAAATCCACGCCTTGTATGGGTCCTTGAGAAATTTTTCTTTAAAAATCCACGCCTTGTATGGGTCCTTGAGAAATTTTTCTTTAAAAATCCACGCCTTGTATGGGTCCTTGAGAAATTTTTCTTTAAAAATCCACGCCTTGTATGGGTCCTTGAGAAATTTTTCTTTAAAAATCCACGCCTTGTATGGGTCCTTGAGAAATTTTTCTTTAAAAATCCACGCCTTGTATGGGTCCTTGAGAAATTTTTCTTTAAAAATCCACGCCTTGTATGGGTCCTTGAGAAATTTTTCTTTAAAAATCCACGCCTTGTATGGGTCGTTGAAAAATATTCTTTAAAAATCCACGCTTTGTATGGGTACTTGAAAAAAAAAATTTTTCTTAAAAAATCCACGCCTTGTATGGGCCCTCAAAAATATTCTTTAAAAAATCCACGCCTTGTATGGGTCCTCAAAAACATTCTTTAAAAAATCCACGCCTTGTATGGGTCCTTGAAAAAAAAAAATTTTTCTTCAAAAATCCACGCCTCTACCAGGTCTTGAAAATTTTTCTTTAAAAATCCATCAACGCAAATTTTTCTTTAAAAATCCACGCCTTGTATGGGTCCTTGAAATACCACGCCTTTTATGGGTCATTGAAAAATTAATCTTTAAAAATCAACGCCTTGTATGGGTCCTTGATAGCATATTCTTTAAAAATCCACGTCTTCTGTGGGTCCTTGATAACATATTCTTTAAAAATCCACGCCATGTAATTTTTTTTTTGAAAAATTGTTCTTTAAAAATCCACGTCTTCTGTGGGTCCTTGAAAACATATTCTTTAAAAATCCAAGTCTTTTGTGGGTCCTTGAGAAAATATTCTTTAAAAATTCACGCCTTCTATAGGTTTATTAAATGTTATTTATTCCCTATGAACCCAACTCAAAAGACCACAACTCGCAGATACCATTCTAAATTTTAATTCGGACCCGGTTATTTCGTAAAACAACCAAATTCCCTAATCATACGGATCACAGGATGACAAAACAATGAAATGGAAACAGCAGCACCACGACCAGCACCACTTTAATGCGGATTCTTGAGGTTTGCTTAGCAATTTTATTGTTTTAATGTTTGCCAACCTAAATGAATTGTTTGCTTTGCAATGTCTGATGGTGGTATTGTTGTTCTTGCTGTTGTTGTTGTTTTTTCTGTTATTACAAACTTTTGTTGTTCCAGTTCTGATGCTGCTGCTGTTGTTGCCAATTCTCCCTATCTAAAGTTAAAACCAAGTAACATAATGTCAGACTGTCATTTCTTTACAAGAATTACAAGAAGTTTGAATGAAATGTTAGTAGATATGTGTGTATTTGTGTGTGTATGTGTCGATCAGTGTTGGTATTTTAAGTTTGACAGTCTTGTCTTTGGTTTACCTTTGGGTTGGTATGTCCTTCAGGTGGACATTTTACTTGAAGACAAGACACACACAAAAAACACGAGAGACAGAAACACGGGACACGACCAAACTAGAAAAACACACATTTTTAATTGAAGTAAATTGCAAAAAGTAATTTTCTTTGAAAGTGAACAAAAGAAAAACAAAAAAAGCAAATTGCAGAAAATTTTCCAAATGACTGGAAATATATAAATGTGGATATATAGGGAGGTAAGATTACCACTGCATAATTTAAGAAGAAATGGTAAGGGAAGGCTTTCGAAGTACAAAATTGTTTAAAAAAAATAAACCACACAATTGGAACTAAAGTATTGGTCATATATTACCAGATGTATTATTTTTAAAGGATATTGGGTAATAGGTACAAGTATTGGAGTTCCGATTTTAGAAGATGTGATACCTATTAATGAGTGGACGATGATACTGGTGGTAAAGCTCCAAATATTAATGCGTTTCGATTAGAAAATGTAACGTTTAAAAATATTCGACTGAAAATTTTTGCTGGGATATAACTCAAATATAAACATCTTAAGTTATGCACTGCAGTTTGTGGTGAAACAAAAAGATTTTAAGAAGATTTCTTAAAATGACAATACAAGAAAATGTATTTACTTATTTTATTCTTGCTTATTTCCTGAAGTTTTCATTTAAAATTGGTTCATGAATATTAAAGAAGGAAAATACAAGTTTTCATTATTTAGAGTTAAAATGTACATTTGAAATAGTCAGATATTATAACCAGTAAGGAAAGTAGTAAAGTCGGACGGGGCTGACTATATATATGAAATCGTGCACAATTGGGTATGGGAGCTGTATGTACGTCTGAACGTATATTGGTATGTTGCAGCATAGTGTGCGGTTCACAATATATCTCGATCGGAGAAACGGCAATAATTTGGTGCAACATTAACACGATAATATAAAGCGTATATATCAACATATGCACACATTAATCCAATATAGGTTATTCTAGATTTAATTTGTTTAAACCGAAGGAAAATATATATGAGAGCTATATTTAAATCTGAACCGATTTCCCCGAAACTTAAGACACACCATTCTAAACTTAATTCAGTACGATATGCCAAAATTCGTGTAAATCGAAGGATTTGCATGTAATCGTGCAAAACTATATATGGGAGCTATATCTAAATCTGAACCGGTTTTTAGGAAACTTAACACACATCATTTTAGACTTAATTTAGTGCGCTATGCCAAATTTCGTGCAAATCGAAAAAGATATAGGGACTTTGGTACACCATTTACATTAAATCGGACCAAACTATATATGTGAGCTATATCTAAATCGATTTTCAGTACACCATACCAAATTTTCGTGGAAATCGAAGCGATGTTCAAGAAATTGTAATTGTAATTCAGTACATTATGCCGAATTTCGTTCAAATCGAAAGATATTTAGGGACTTTGGTGGACGATTTACCTTAAATCGGACGAAAATATATATGGGAGCTATATCTAAATCTGAACCGATTTTCACGAAACTTAGCACACATCATTCTAAGCTTAATTCAGAACGCTGTGCCAAATTTCGTTAAAATCGAAAGCTATTTATGGACTTTGGTGCACCATTTACATAATATCGGACGAATAACCGGGTACATTTGTACCTTTTTTTGAATAAAAATGCTGTAAAATTTTTATAATAGAGATATTTGGATCAAATTTTGAGGAATCATTCTTGAGGTATTTTCACACATAATCGAAGAAAAAAATTATAAATATTTTCCATATATATAATTTTTACAATTTTTTAAAGTTATTACCTACGTAGATCAATAACCGTGGTACATTTGTACCCATCCAAAGATAGCTCTGTAACTCATTAAAAAATTGGACTATCGTGAGGTTTTTTGTTTTAAATTAGTCTATGCGGATCTGGTCTAGATGTAGGAACTCAAAATTATATATACATTAAAATAATATATATTTAAATCCATGCTTAAATGATAATCTATCTAAAACAATCATAGTAAATTCGTTATAGCTTTCGAATGGGTTAAGCTTTTTTAGTTATTTTTTTATTGGGATCTTATTTAGGTGTTCCTCAACCCCTCTGCAAATTTTTGTGGCCCTAGACAACATGGGGCCATCAGGGCGACTCGTGGAAGTCAGAAACTACCCTGGTTTTCCCTTGGTATACAGGGACAAAAACAATGATTATTGTCCATAATTATCCAATTATTCTTCATATTGGGCCTGAAACTTTTTCTATAATCGAATTAGTCTGATTTATTACAATCCTAAATTGACGTAAATATATAAACTATCATTAAATAACGTTTTAAAGTATTAAATAGTGTTAAAAATGTGCCAATCACAATCTCTAAACTCATAAAATGTGAATAATTGGCAATAATAATTGTTTTAGTCCCTGTATACCAAGGGAAAACCAGGGTAGTTTCTGACTTCCACGAGTCGCCCTGATGGCCCCATGTTGTCTAGGGCCACAAAAATTTGCAGAGGGGTTGAGGAACACATAAATAAGATCCCAATAAAAAAATAACTAAAAAAGCTTAACCCATTCGAAAGCTATAACGAATTTACTATGATTGTATTAGATAGATTATCATTTAAGCATGGATTTAAATATATATTATTTTAATGTATATATAATTTTGAGTTCCTACATCTAGACCAAATCCGCATAGACTAATTTAAAACAAAAAACCTCACGATAGTCCACTTTTTTAATGAGTTACAGAGCTATCTTTGGATGGGTACAAATGTACCACGGTTATTGATCTACGTATACTTTTTTGGTTATCGGTCGTGTCCAAGCCCACAAGAACAACGAATAATGGTGGGTATGATTAGTTGAGGGCTACCCCGTAGTATGCGCCAATATTAAGGGAGAACGGGAAATATCAAAAGTCAAGCTTCAATATCCTGTCTATAGAATATACATATCAATTTTGGGGGACTATTGACATGGAAACCCTTCAGCTCGTCTATAGAGACTCCCTTCAGCTCGTCAATATAGAGACTCCCTTCAGCTCGTCAATATAGAGACTCCCTTCAGCTTTTCTATAGAAACTTCCTTCAGCCCTTCAGGTCGTCTATAGAAACTTCCTTCAGCTCGTCTTTGGGCGATATACCGAACTCTGAACCCATATATTTTTTTCGCAATATTTTCAATATTATCTTCTTGTTTTTTCCATCAAAAGGTGATTCAAAATAAATATTTGCTCCCATACACATTTCAATGCCGATAGCATTTAACAAGAGTTTCAACAAAAGAAAATTGATTTTGCTTCTTCTCTCAATTATTGGAGTCTCTGCTTGAAGAATGCCATTTTGTGTTTTTGAAATATTTAAATTTCTTTCCTATGAAAGAAAGTGTGTCCTCAAGAAGGAAGGGCCAGTTCTGGCGCACAACAAAACTAGTTCATTCATTCATACCGGCAGTGATTTTATTTCAAACAAAATAATACATCAAAAGTCAATGACAGATTGAATTTATTTATGACAGATATGGGAAACCTTGAGGTCAAACGAGAAACAAAATATGAAACTCGATATGAACTGTAAGGTTTACGGTATCGACATTTAAACGGAAATTCTATTTTCATGCAGAAAATGACCATTAAGAATTTTGTTTTTTTATTTTCGTATTTAGGAAACAAACTCCTTTAACTTGTTTTCTCCCTCTCTTATGCATACCTACATGTTTGTGTCTGCTCATGTATTTGTGTACCGTATTTGGGATATCAATCTCTCTCTACCTTGACTTCACCATGTTTATCAATGACATGCATCAAATTATGTGGCATGTAGTAGCAATCATTCATTCATTTGTTTATGTTTCATTTGGTTGCTTTTTTGTTGTTGCTGCTGCTTTTTTATATTTTTCCTGTGATAAATGTAGATATGTGCGCAACATTTCTATATGACATAAAATTTCCGCGGGCCATGGTCTGGATAATATCTGGTGACTTTTGTTGACTTTTATCAAGGTTTTATTTGCGTATGTAAATTTGCACATGTGTGTAGTTACATGCATGTGTGAGTGAGGGCGTGCACATGTGTGTGTTCGTATGATGGGCATGTGAAATATTTATTTCTCCAATGTGTGTGTCAGTGTTTGTGTGCTTTCCAGTCAGTAAATACAACAACAATCCACTGGAGAGGAAATGTCAAGAGGCCACTTACTGAAAAATTCAAAGAAAACAAAACAATCTGGCATCAATATTTGCCGTTGTTGTATGTAATGCAACAACAACAGCTACATATAGAAATTGTCTTATCAACCATATATTTGTTATATAGGAAAATTAATACCCTACATGGCTTCAAGGAGGCTAATATTCAATTTTGAATTTCAAAGACAGGTATTTGTTGAGCTGTGAAATAAGACGAAGATTTTTAAAGTACATTTCTTCAAGGACTAGTCTAAAATAGGCATGGATTTTTGAACAAAATTTTTTTCAAGGACTACAATAGGCGTGGATTTTGAAACAATGTTTTTTTCAAGGACTAAAATAGGATTTTTAAAGATTATCTCTTTCAAGGACTAGAATAGGCGTGGATTTTTAAAGAATATTCTTTCAAGGTCTTAAAAAGGCGTGGATTTTTTAAGGAACATTTTTTTTTTTCAAGAAGTAGAATAGGCATTTTCAAGAAGTAGAATAGACATGAACTGTTAAAGAATATCTTTTTCAAGGAGTAGAATAGGCATGCATTTTTAAAGAATATTTTTTAAGGACTAGAATAAGCATTCATTTTTAAGATTTCTTTTTTCAAAGACAAGAATAGGAGTGGATAGGTTTTAAAGATTTTTTTAAAATATACAGGGACTTCGATTTTATAAATACTCACTAGTGCTCATATATAGGGGCTCTCATATGCTCGCCTAAAGAGAATCCCTTCATCTCATCTATAGAGACTCCCTTAAGTTCGTCTGTAGAGACTCCCTTTGGACTCTCCAGAGAGACAACCTTTAGCTCGTCTATAAAGACTATATTTAACTCCATTAGCTCGTCTATAAGGACACCTCTTAAATTGTCTATAGATTGTTCCAGGGGCCCATTATAAATGTCACCCTTGCCGAGTGTATGTATACAATTTTCTTACTAATAGTTTATTTCATGTCTTTTTGTCGATATTTTCTAACCCCTACACAAAACATCTCACAATGACATTTACCTTTTAAATTATGTATAATGTTATTTTTCGTACTATTTTAACAAGCCTGACTCTTCTAAAAGTTCTAAAGCCACCCACGTCTTTATGTATTTCTCTCTATGTCTGTCTGTCTGTTGTACAAAACAAAGCCATTGTTGTTGCTGTTCTCTTCAGAATCTTTGTTGTCAATGACAGAAGAAGTTTGCATTCGAGCAGCTTCTAAAATCAATGGCAAATAAACAAATATTTTTACTGGCATATCTAGGAATGTAGTCTGACTTTGTGCTCCGTAACAACAAACGAAAGCAAGGAATTGCATTTTCGAAAAGTGTGTCTCATTGATTGTCCTTTACCCCTTTTGCGATAGGTAAAAGCCTTTCCATGAAAGGATTATTCTTTCCGTCAGAATAACTAAAGAACTAAACTTTCTGCTGAAGAAGATTAACAAGAAGATGATTTGTCAGTGTGGGTAATACTGAAGTTGAATTTCTTGTTGTTGTTGTTGTTGTTGTTGTTGCTGTAGTAGTTGAATTAATTACAAGATTTAAGTAATGTTTGGATATTCTCTAAAGAAGTTACTTCAAAGACAAAACATTAATTCATTAAAATTGTAGTAATGATATTGTTGTTGAAGATAGAGATGAGGGGGAGACGTGTAACAACATCCGTCAGCAGCACTACCGAAAAATGTCATTAACTGTTGTATATTCGGTGAAAGAGTTTGTCTAGATTATAATCACAAAATAGTTGAATTACATACGCCTTCCACGGCGATGTCAGTGACTTTGATGGGTTCATAATACCAATGTCTATTCACTAAACAAAAACTATTTGAAGTTGAAATACAAATTCGAAAGCAACTTACAGTTGTATGTGTGCATCCGACACTTGGGCCTGAAGAGGAGGGGAAAAGGATATGATATAACTTGATGATAAAATCCACACCGTTTTTGAGATAAAACAATATATTTCAATGAAACTTGATGGTTTATTCTACAGTTTTGGCAAATGCAGTTCCGACAACCACCTTCGCATTAATTTTTGCCGAAACAGCTTTGACACTGGTCTATGCTGTATGGCTCAAACCCCATCCTTCCAACAACACAATGGATGTGTTAAATTATATTTCTCATTACAAATATAAACGTAACTTCAACACTCCAACAGCTGTGGTTATTGTTACCGCCACAACTATATCGTACATTGTACCTCAAAGCAATAACAACAACCAGGACGACAATGATTTTAAGTGCTGTAATGTGGATATGTCGTATTGCAGACGAAAATGGTGATAAACGAAATGCGGGAAATGTTCACAAAATTATAGAGAAAATTTATGCGTAACCTGTACTCAGTTGATGATTAAATGAAAACGAGACAAAGAGAGAGAGAGAGATACACCCTCTTGTTATTACCAATACATATGCGTCACACATAAGAAAAGAAAATTCTAATAAGAAATTTTCATAGAAGGACGTGGAAGGTGAAGAATATGAAACAATGGCAGGATAAAGTTATGAAATGCGACTCAAAGAAATAACATTATATAGGATATCCTATTTTCAATATTTATTGTATTGGAGGCAGCTGTAGGTAGACGCCAAGGACGAGACTTCAGGACACGATGAGATGAAAATAGTCTTAAAAGAAAAGCTAACGCAAGTCTTTATAGACGAGCTGAAGGGAGTCTCTATAGACGAGCTGAAGGGAGTCTCTATAGACGAGCTGAAGGGAGTCTATAGATGAGCTCAAGGGAGTCTCTATAGACGAGCTCAAGGGAGTTTCTATAGACGAGCTGAATGGAGTCTCTATATTGACGAGCTGAAGGGAGTCTCTATATTGACGAGCTGAAGGGAGTCTCTATATTGACGAGCTTAAGGGAGTCTCTATAGACGAGCTGAAGGGAGTCTCTATAGACGAGCTGATAGGGAGTCTCTATAGACGAGCTGAAGGCAGTCTATATAGACGAGCTGAAGGGAGTCTCTATATTGACGAGCTGAAGGGAGTCTCTATATTGACGAGCTGAAGGGAGTCTCTATATTGACGAGCTGAAGGGAGTCTCTATATTGACGAGCTGAAGGGAGTCTCTATATTGACGAGCTGAAGGGAGTCTCTATATTGACGAGCTGAAGGGAGTCTCTATATTGACGAGCTGAAGGGAGTCTCTATATTGACGAGCTGAAGGGAGTCTCTATAGACGAGCTGAAGGGAGTCTCTATAGACGAGCTGAAGGGAGTCTCTATAGACGAGCTGAAGGGAGTCTCTATATTGACGAGCTGAAGGGAGTCTCTATATTGACGAGCTGAAGGGAGTCTATATAGACGAGCTGTAGGCAGCCTCTATAGACGAGCTGAAGGCAGTCTCTATAGACGAGCTGAAGGCAGTCTCTATAGACGAGCTGAAGGCAGCCTCTATAGACGAGCTGAAGGGACTCTCTATAGACGATCTGAAGGGAGTCTCTATATTGACGAGCTGAAGGGAGTCTCTATATTGACGAGCTGAAGGGAGTCTCTATAGACGAGCTCAAGGGAGTCTCTATAGACGAGCTCAAGGGAGTCTCTATAGACGAGCTCAAGGGAGTCTCTATAGACGAGCTCAAGGGAGTCTCTATAGACGAGCTCAAGGGAGTCTCTATAGACGAGCTCAAGGGAGTCTCTATAGACGAGCTCAAGGGAGTCTCTATAGACGAGCTCAAGGGAGTCTCTATAGACGAGCTCAAGGGAGTCTCTATAGACGAGCTGAAGGGAGTCTCTATAGACGAGCTGAAGGGAGTCTCTATAGACGAGCTGAAGGGAGTCTCTATAGACGAGCTGAAGGGAGTCTCTATAGACGAGCTCAAGGGAGTTTCTATAGACGAGCTGATAAAGGGAGTCTCTATAGACGAGCTGATGAAGGGAGTCTCTATAGACGAGATGAGGGGAGTCTGTATAGACGAGCAGTGGGGAGCCTTTGTACAGACGAACGAAGTAGAGTTGTTATGGACGAGTCGAGGGGAGTCTTTTTAGACGAGTTAAGCGAAGTTTTTATATACGAGCTGAGGAGAGTCCTTACAGATGAACTGAAGGGAGTCTTTATAGAGAAGGTGAAAATAGTATTTGGAGACTTTATAGTCGAGCTGACGGGTATCTTTTAATACGAACTAAGCGAAGTCTTCATGGACGAACTGAGGGCAGTCTTCATGGGCGAGCTGAAGGGAGTCTTCCTATACGAGCTGAAGGGAGAATCTATAGACGAACCTAGGGGAGACTTTTTAGACGAACTGTGGGAAGTCTTTATCTAGGAGCTGAGGAGCGTCCTTATAGACGATCTAGGGTCTTTATATGCGAGATGAAGGAATTTTTTATAGACCAACTGACTGAACCGAAAATAGCAAATACCTAAAACATCCACTACTGGCCTTATAAAATCCAACACCTGTCTCGTACAACAAAGCAAGGCAACAACAATGAAATCAAACACACACATACCTCAGCATTATTCCTTTGTATTAGAATGTGGGCGTTCGATATTCACCCCATAAATTATGGTGGTATGGGTGTGTGTGTGTTTGCATGCGGTTGTCATGCCTTTTAAGAAAATTCATTAAAGTTTTTTTTTTGTTTCCGTCGTTGTATCACCTCCTTGTCTCGATTGAATCGTAATCATAAAATGTTAACAGTAAAATTACGTGGCACCGTTCACCTTCATTTTGGGTTTAATGTGGCAAAAACTAATTTAAATTTATTTGCATTTGTTGAAAATTTGTTGAGTAAAACTTCATGCGTTACGACAAAGCATCGCACTTTGGTTAGAATGAGATAGCGAATGGAAATGTTCGGTTCGGTTGTCAAAATGTCTACAACAGCAGCAGTGACGCCAGTCATTACAGCCAGCAATATGGTTTTATGTCTCTGGATGCGTGGTGGGTGCCCAAGTGTGTGTGTGTGCGTTTGTGTGCATGTGTCTGTTTGATGTTGCTGTTGGACATTTATTAGTTTTGTGTGACAAAAGTTATAACACTAAAATATTATGGGTTTTACAGCAGTCGCAACAGCACCAAGGATTGTTCGGCAATATTTTCTCAGTCCCACTCGAATAATAAAGGACATTATAAATATTTAAACAATTAAGACGAAATTTTGAAAGTATTTGTTGACCCTTTTTCCATGGTGGCGGAGAGGCAAGAGCTGAAATATGTCTAGAATTAAAGTAACAATTTGCAATAAATTTCTAAATGCTGATGTCAAGCATTTCATTAGAAGCTGTAACCTTTTTCCAATTTTGATAGGATTTTTAAGTAAATTATTGTCGTCCTTAACACCATCAGTAGCAATATGTTGATGGTCTGACCCGAAAATTATGGTGGCAGGAGTAAAAGTTAATTGCTTTGCCTATTAGGCACATAAATAGTTTTTTTCCTTTGTTTGGTGGGTTTTGAAAATTTATTATTATTTTCATTTCTAATTAGATGTAAGGGTTAAATACATACATATATAGTTGAACATATGTATGTGCCAGATGTTAATTTATTTGATTAAATTTTATTGTTATTGTTGTGTAAAGAAAATGTTATAAATTTAAATTTGAGATTTTAAATATTTTATTAGTAAAGTATGAACAATAAATATTTATTTCAAAATTTACCACATTGAAGAAAAATCTCTTAAAATCCACGCCTTGGAAAAATTCATTAAAAATTCACGCCTTGGAAAAATTCTCTAAAAATCCACGAATTGGAAAAATTCTTTAAAAATTCACGCCTTGGAAAAATTCTCTAAAAATCCACGAATTGGAAAAATTCTTTAAAAATCCACGCCTTGGAAAAATTCTTTAAAAATCCACGCCTTGGAAAAATTCTTTAAAAATCCACGCCTTGGAAAAATTCTTTAAAAATCCACGCCTTGGAAAAATTCTTTAAAAATCCACGCCTTAGAAAAATTCTTTAAAAATCCACGCCTTGGAAAAATTCTTTAAAAATCCACGCCTTGGAAAAATTCTTTAAAAATCCACGCCTCAATAATATTTTTAAAAATTCTATATAAATTAACGCCTTTAAAAAATTCATTAAAAATCCATCCCTGTAAGAAAATCTTTAAAAGTCTTTTTCAAACTCTACATTTGTTTTTTTTTAATTTTTCACATTGGTAATTAACCCATACCCATATAGTCGTGTAATCCCATAAAACAAATACAAAATAATTAAAATACACTTTTAATAGCTCAACAAAATGATGTGACAAACACGTAAAAGATCACTGTAATCGTTAACAAGTAATTGTATTTAAATTATTATCTACATTAAAAACTGATAATATAAATTAACGCTCATTCTCGCATAAATGAATTGCAATTATGCGAATGAAAAAAAACGAAAACAACAAACACAATAACAAATAACAATATTTATACTTATAACCAAATCAGACATATACAATTTATACGAAGTGATAAATGCGGGGTGATAGATGGAAGAGGGTAGAAGGGTGCCGAGACCGTTGGGACACCACTATTGGAAATCAATTCATTAACATCATTTAAAGCTGATTAAGCGCAAAATTCTCATTATCGTTAAACAGGTTGTATTTCAATGCCGCCCGCGATAAGGAAAATTATTGCAGAAAATCATTAAAAAATAGACGAAATTGATATTTAATTCGAAGCAGAAATTATAAATTAAAAAAAAAAATAAATAAATTGTATATATAAATTTAAGAATCAAAAATATGTATTGAAAAATATCATTGGACTTAAACAGAAACACTCAAATATAGACCCTGTGTCCGCCTACATTTCAACCGAAATTTAAAATTTCTTTTTGTAAAAGTTAAAAAAATGACCACAGTTTGAACTTTGTCATACATTCTGCTATTATCATAACATACCCATCGCTGATTTTTTTATTCTTCAGTTTTCTTCTTTCATTCATTCATTCATTTTACTTTTCCGTTTCTTTTACAAATCAATAAAGTATTGACTGCGATATTGAATAGTACAACAGCACACACACACACTCATTCCCACAAACAATCACTTACACATTCACAATGTCATTGATAGTTCGTCTGTCACAGCACCACCAGCACTTCGTTACATTGGCAGGAAACCGGAAATGGGGTGGCATATCCTAGACACAACGCAAAAGAAAATGTATACAAAACAACAAAAAAAACGGAAAAAGACAACGATGATACATAAGATGATGTTCGAGGGAGAGAGTGACAGAGACCGACAAAAGAAGCCAATAAACATTACCAAAGGGGTTACCACATCAATAAGACTTTCCTCCAAAAGATAAGAGCAACATAAACAACATCAAATGCCAAAGGGGTGATTGCTTAGATCTTTGTTTAGAAATAGTGAGAGCGTTAGAAAAACAACAAGAAAGGCCATGTTAAAGAAAGACAAGAACAAACAAAAATGTCCTTTCGTAAGAAACGAAGAATTACGTTTTTAGTAAGCAGTTTCATTGTTAGGCTAATGAACTGGTAAACCATCCTTTAAAGTGTTATTTCCATAAGTAATATTAAATTTTTAAAGAATTTTTTCCCAGGCGTAGATTTTTAATTTTTTTTCCAAGGTGTGGATTTTTAAAATTTTTTTTCCAAGACATAGTTTTGTAAGAATTTTTTTAAAGGCTTCATTTTTAAAGATTTTTTTTTTCAAATCGTGGTTTTGTAAGAATTTTTTTCCAAGGCGTGATTTTAAAAGATTTTTTTCTAGGCGTGGATTTGAAAATACTTTTTTCCAAAGAGTGGATTTTTAAAGAATTTTCTTCTAAGATGGAATTTTTAAGTATTTTCTTCTAAGACGTGGATTTTTAAAGAATTTTTTCTAAGACGTGGAATTCTGAAAGAATTTTCTTCTAAGACGTGGAATTTTTTCCAAGGCGTGTATTTTTGAAGCATTTTTTTCTAGGGGTGGATTTTCAAAGGCCTTTTTTCTAGACGTGGAATTTTAAAACTTTTTTGTGAATTTTCAAAAGTTTTTTTATTAAGGAGTTGATTTGAGAATATTTTTTCTTCAATGCGATGATTTTCAAAGGTTTTTTTCAAGGCGTGGATTTTCAAAGGTTTTTTCAGACGCGTTGATTTAAAAGGTGTTATTTCAAGGTGAGAATTTCCATAGTTTTTATACCCTTCACCACACTGTGGTAAAGGGTATTATGTCTTTGTGCATATGTTTGTAACAGGCATGGTTCCTTTTGAGAATATGCATAGAATCACTTTCTGAGTCGATTTATGCATGTCCGTCCGTCCATGTATTTTTGTTAACAAAGAACAGGTCGCATTTATGATCCGATTTGGATGAAATTTGGCATAGGTCACTTATTTGGCCTAGGACGAACCCTATTGAAATTGGGAAAAATCGGTTCGGATTGAAATATAGCTCCCATATATATTTTCGTCCGATTTTATGTAAATAGTGCACCACAGTCCATATATATCTTTTGATTTGCACGAAATTTGGCATAGCTTAATGAATTAGGTCTAGAATAATGTGTGTTAAGTTTCCTAAAAATCGGTTTAGATTTAGATATAGTTCCCATATATATCTTCGTAAATGGTATACCAAAGTCCCCATATATCTTTTGATTTGCCTGAAAATTGGCATGAATTAGGTCTAGAATGATGTGTGTTAAGTTTCCTGAAAATCGGATCAGATTTAGATATAGCTCCTATATATATTTCCGTCCGATTTAATGTAAATGGTGCACCAAAGTCCCTATATATCTTTGATTTGCACGAAATTTGGCATAGCGTAATAAATTAGGTCTAGAATGATGTGTGTTAAACTTCCTGAAAATCGGTTCAGATTTAGATATAGCTCCCCCATATAGTTTCTTCCGATTTTTGGTGAATGATACACCAAACTCCCAATGTTTGTCCGATTTGTCCGACTTTGCAATTGAGGAAAAAATTATGTGCCATAAGGTTTATTGAAATCGGTTCAGATTTTGATATAGGTCTTATATATATTTTCGTTCGATTTTATGTAATGGTGCACCGAATGGCCTATGTTTGTTCGATTTACACGAAATTTGGCAGAGGGTTTTAAATTGAATATTGAGTGATAAAAAAATTATGTTTGCAACGGAACATCTCTTGTATGTACCCAAAGTGGTGAAGGGTATCATATAGTCGGCCCCGTCCGACTTTTGAATTTTTCTTGCTGGTTTTACGACTGGGGGTTTGAAAATAATTTTTTTAAGTATTGAATTTTTGAGATTTCTTCTAGACATGGGATTTTAAAGAATTTCTTTTTCAAGGCGCGGAATTAAAATATTTTTAAGGCGGGAACTTTTAATTATTTTGTTTCAAGGCATTTTACAAGGAGTTGATATAATTTTTTTCTAGGCGTAGATATTTAAAATATTTTTCTTTTTCGAAGCGTGGAATTAAAAGAATTTGTTTCAAGGCGCAGATTTACTATTTTTGTTCGTTTTTACAAGATGTGGATTTTTTAATAAATTTTTGAGGCGTGCAGTTACATTTTTTTTAGTTAGTCGATTTTTGAAGATTATTTTAGGGCGTGGAGTTGAAAGATTTTTTCAAGGAATTTTTTAAGATTTATATTCTAAGGCGTGGACTTAAAAACATTAATATCCAATGAGTGGATTTCTAAGTATTTTCATCGGAAATTTTTGTGAATATTTCCAAGTCGTAGGTTGTATGCATTTGTCCAGTTTCCCAATCTTCGAATTTAAAAGACTTTTCCAAGGTATTGATTTTCGTTTTTTTAATTTTTAACGGTAACAATTTTACAATATTTAATAGTTCCCCCATGTAATTTATTTACGGTCCATAAGGAAATCTTACACAATTATATTGCCGTTCAATTTTCATTTAATTGCCTTGTAAAAATCCCTCTTGAAATACAATTCCAATATTCAATGTATTATGTAATGCGACACTCAAGCGAAACGAAATATTTGTATATCCCGTAAAGCAATTGACCAAAAATTTGTAATCAAAATTATTAATTTCAACGAATCAAATGTACCCAGAAGAGTAATTTTGCGCATACATTTGCCATAATTGCACCTGATCAGAAGAGGCATACACCAAATGCCTGGCTATGAATATTTCATGTGCACGTATAGTTGTGTGTATTTTCGTTTATCTGCGTGTGTGTGCAAGTGCATTTCTCATAATAATCCAGAAATTATGAAAATGTTGTATGTGTGTGTATTGTTTACACGCACACTAACGCATACACAGATATTGTCAATGAATATCATCATTGCAACATTTTGTTAATAAAATTTCAACGCACACACACTCACTCATATACAAGTGCACTTTTGAGGTCTGTTCCCATAAAGATTTCTTATTCTTCACATTCATTAGTTTTGTAGAATGTTTACCCACTAATACGCACACACATTCACACACAAAGAGATAGAGTGATATAAGCCAACAGCAACATCCAAATATGTTTTGTGAATTGTGAGTAGCTGTGATTGTATGTGTGTGTGTGTGCGATTGTTGCGTTCATTTATCCACACTCAAGCGAGCAGTACTTCTGTTTGTATTGATATGAACGTGCTTTTGCATTATAATTAAGTGGATGTGAACTATAAATGAGGCTGCTTACATAGGGAAAATGACGAAGACAACATTTATATTAGCAAGAAAATATAAATATACTTGTTTTAGAAAATCAGAAGAAATATTTGCGAAATATATAGAAATACAGTTTGGAAGGGTGGATATTTCTATTTTATACATTCAATTTTAATATCATTGAATATAATCTTCATCTGAAAAGGCTACGAATATTGATTCAATTGCTTATGATTATTTCTCTTCAGAGCCCAACAATTTCTTTCTGTGTATCTTGTATACGCACACATACACACATACTACATGTCCATTGTGAAAATGATAATAATGCTTAATTTAAAGTTGCTATGATAACCAATTGCTGCAATGACGTTAACAATATTGATTTAACCCTATGGGTTAACTAACTGATATAAACTGCAGGATATTTGATATTAGAATATTGTGTGTTTAACGAAGTATTCGGGAAATATGATTCAGAGTCTTTATTGGATAATAAAAAATAAGGAAAATTTTATAATTTAAAGGTATAGTAAAGATTTGGAGTTTAATTAAATTAATCATTTAATTATGGTTCCTTTTGAGAATATGCATAGAATCACTTTCTGAGTCGATTTATGTATGTCCGTCCGCCCGTCTGTTGATGTTAAATTGTAAACAAAGTACAGGTCGCATTTATAATCCGATTTGGATGAAATTTGACACAGCTCATTTGTTTGGCGCAAGGACGAACCCTATTGAAATTGGGAAAAATCGGTTCAGATTTAGATATAACTCCCATATATATTTTCTTCCGATTTTAGATAAATAGTGCACCAAAGTACCTATATATCTTTCGATTTGCACGGAATTTGACATATCGTACTGAATTAAGTCTAGAAAGATGTATGTTAGTTTTCGTGAAAATCGGTTCAGATTTAGATATAGCTCCCATATATAATTTCGTCCGATTTGAGGTAAATAGTGCACCAAAGTCCCTATGTATCCTTCGATTTGCACGAAATTTGGCATAGCGTACTGAATTGAGTCTAGAACGATGTATGTTAAATTTCATGAAAATCGATTCAGATTTAGATATAGCTGCCATACATGTTTTCTTCCGATTTTAGATAAATAGTGCACCAAAGTCCCTTTATATCCTTCGATTTGCACGAAATTTGATATATCGAACTGAATTAAGTCTAGAATGATGTATGTTAGTTTGCGTAAAATCAGTTCTCGGTTCACAAAATTGTGCACAACGTAGTGAAGTTAGTATAGTCTAACGTGTGACAAGTTTCGTTAAAATCGGTTCAGATTTGGATATATTTTCTTCCTATTTTAAGTAAATCATGCACCAAGGACACAAAATATGTCTAACATGCATAAAACGTGCTAAAAGTGGTATAAACTAACTATGACAAGTTTCGGTTTAGATATAGCTTCCATTAATATTCCTTAAATTTCACACTTTGAGGAAAATTCTTTAAATATTATTATATTATAATTATATAAAAATCACGCCTTAAAAAATCAACAATGATTTGAGAAAATGTCTTTAAAGATAATGTTTTGGAAAAAAATCGTTAAAAACTTTTTTTGAATAAAAACTGTAAAAATTCACGCCTGGGAAAAAATAAATTAAAAGCTACTCTTGGAAATTTTTTTAAATAGGACTGGGAATTGAATATGGAGGCTAACATTGGTCTATCTCAGAATTGTCCCGCAAAAATATTTCAAACTTTTATATTCACTCCACATATCAATAAGGATTTATTTAATTGCTCTAAAATCCTAAAAGAAAATTTGTGCTAAAACATAGTCTTTTATTGAAATTGAAATGCACAGTTTTTGGGAAGGAGGCAAATGTATGCAACTGATTTTCATATATACCCCTGTGAGAATGCAAATGGTTTGATACTCTCTGCACTTCTACCACAAACTGGCACTTTGTCTGTTTGCTTACATATTCTGTGGATGCACAAAGAAATTGAAGCACACACATACATATTTCCAATTCATAGTATATCCCCTTATCATTCCCCACTTTTCTTCTTGAAGAAAGACGAAAAGTATGAATATATGTTTGAGTATGAATAAAATTTATGTAATTGATACTCTCCCTCTCTCTCCCTCTCGCTCCTTCTCTATCGCTCGGTATCTATCTCTTTGTATAAAAGCATCTTTTAACATTTACTGAATGAACGAATAGCTCAAGGCATCAATTCAATGTTTCAAGAAATCTACGATATCTAAATGGATGCATGAGTAGAAGCAAGCGGTAGACCAAGAGCAACAATAACACTATCCAGAATGATAAAAACTAAGAAGTTTTTTGCAACGGCAAAACGAAATGCCTTATGCATACAAAATAGGTTACGCACTGACATACCTACCCAGCTACCATTCGCATCGCACCCATCGTGCATCGCCGTCCAACCCACCGACCGACTCAACCCGGAATCTGATGCGACAGCTTTCACATTGTGCCCTAAGCTCTCAACCATTGGCACCAGTCAACGATTGCCAATGCTAATGCATTTCCCAGATAGTTTACAATAAATTTAACAAATACGAAACTACTGACTGCTGCCATACAACGCTCAATGCTCCACACTGCTCCTCACAGAGCACGGAGCTCGCATTCCGTAGATGCCAAAGAGAAACGTCAAAATGCAATGTGAAGTGTATTTACAATACTCGAAGGAATTTCAATGCCGCCGCGAGTCACTTTAGCCAGAGCACAATAAAAGCAGCATTGCTAAGTTGAACTCTGATATGATGATGAAACTTAGTAACATTGAGCAGAATGCGATTGCGAATGTGAAATAGTGTGGTGCGGCGCGGTGCGGCGCGGTGCGGAGGGAACGTCAAGAAAATGCATGCAATCAGAGATGCGGTAAGTGGATAAAGAAAACAACGCGGCATATTTACTCAGCATTCGGCTTAAGTGAGCCAAACCAATACACAATACAGTCAGCCACAATGAAAGCTTTGCTAGTTCTTAGTTTTTAGAAAAGAAGTTCATGTGATGTTTGTTGTTCTTGTTGGGAAATCTGTCGAACATAATGCGACAGCAACAATAAGACTTGTGCATAGAAAAAAATATGACAGAAAGTATTGTTAACAATATTCATGCGATTAGTGGGTGGAGAATTGAAGATATTCCAGGGCCTTCAAATCGCAGGCCTTGAGGATATTATTACTATCAATATACCCCTCACCAAAGTATGGAGTGATAAGACTTGATACCAAAAATATAATATTGGACCCCTTTTTTCGGCGAGTTTGACTGTTATTTTAAATTCTCATTGGATAGAAAACTGTCCTACCAAAAAACACCAATTGATCCAGAAAAACAATCCACGCCTTATAAATGTGTTTGAAAAAACTATTCTTTAAAAAATACATGTCTTATAGAGGGCTTGAAAAGTATTCTTTAAAAAATACATGCCTTATAGAGAGCTTGAAAAGTATTCTTTAAAAAATACATGCCTTATAGAGGGCTTGAAAAGTATTCTTTAAAAAATACATGCCTTATAGAGGGCTTGCAAAATATTCTTTAAAAATCCACGCCTATGGATGGTCCTTAAAAAGTATTATTTAAAAATCCACGTCTATGGATGGTCCTTAAAAAGTATTCTTTAAAAATCCACGCCTATGGATGGTCCTTAAAAAGTATTTTTTAAAAATCCACGCCTATGGATGGTCCTTAAAAAGTATTCTTTAAAAATCCACGCCTATGGATGGTCCTTAAAAAGTATTCTTTAAAAATAAAAACAATCCCCGCCTTGTGTTGGTCCTTGAAAAAATATTCTTTAAAAAACTCTACGCCTATGGTTGGTCCTTCAAAAAATATTCTTTAAAAAATCTACATCTTGTGTTGTACCATGAAGAAATATTCTTTAAAAATAAAAAAAATCCACGTGTTGTTCCTTGAAAAAATATTCCACGCCTATGGTTGGTCCTTGAACAGAAAATCTTTAAAAAATCCACATATCATTCTGTGAAAGGCCCTTGAAAAATAAAGGCTTCTCCTTTTCTTTATTCTTTTCTTTTCTGGTGAGCTTGGTTGGTTGTTATACCCCAAGGTAAGAAGACGAACAGCAAACAAATCATGAACTCCAAACTGGAAAAAAAATCCCCCAGTGATGTAACGGACAGCTAAAATCATAACATTTTCCTGAAATACTTAGCAAGTATTTTACATGCGCTTACAAACTCCAGAGAATTTCCTTGAGGAAGACACACGCACACACACACAGCAACAAAAAAATCTGATACAAAAAAGTAACAGAAAAAGATTTCTTCAGCTTTTTTTAAAAGAATTTCTTCATAGCATTTAAAGTTTTGTGTGGATTTTTTTCTCAGTCTGTCTTCCTACCCATCCCAACATATTTTCACATTATTTTAACACAAAGAGGCCTGGGTGGCGAATGCTTGGCAACATACATACATGGGCTTTATCCTGTCATCAGATAACATTTCATTTTGGCTGCCAACGCACAAATTGTTTGGCCTTGTAACCAATGCGTTGGTCGGTCGCTAAGCTTACACGAAAAACAACGAGAAGAAGTGCAGGACGAAGTCGGAATATGCCAGCTAAAGGGGTTACCTAAGATTCTTTACACAACTACTTACATGATTGTGTCTAAAAAACGAAGAACTTTATTCAGTCTATTCATTGGGCTGTCACAATTTTAACAGACTTTCCAACAAGGAAATCTCGGTAAGAATATTCTAACATCATATTAAGCCCACAACGAAAGTTGGGCGAGTTTCCTGTGAAACGTTGAAAGTCAAAGTGACGTAAATCACAAAGGATTTAAAGTGATAAGAATTTAAATAATTTAAAAAGTAAATATACTTTTGTGAATAATATATTTTTGGAAGATTCGGTTAAGTATACTCTGAGATTCCCATTGAAATTATTTCAAAATTGCCATTGAAGTACTGAGATCTATGTTGGAATTTTGAAGATTTTTTTTTTGAGTTACGATTTATATTTTTATTATCTTTTTGCTATTATTTTAAAAACATAAAATTGACATCTAATAATAATTTCGAACTCATAGACACCTTTGGAAAATAATTTTACATAGTCTTTTTTGCTTTTCATCACATCACATATTAGCCAAAATTTTTTGCTGCTGCTCAAACAAATCTTGGATTTCCGTTTTTCATTCACCGCTTCAGTTTTTGGTGTGTACTAGCTAGGTGGCTGGTGTTAGATCAAGGTTAAACATGTGTTCCTACACCCAAAGTCATGTAATATTTGCTAATAATACATGACATTTGACTAGAATAGACAAAAAAGTCGACAGAAAGGATAAAACAGGCTGACAGCAAAGAAATGTTTTAAAAAAGTGCAAGGTTAGTAATTTCGTCGGTTTTTAATGGAAATTTTGTGCAATGTCAGATAAAGATTTCAATTTGAAGATATGATTGTTGAAATTGTTAGAGAAAAAATTCAAAATCAAAACGAGTCATGAGGTTAACAGGACATTCAAGGCTATTTAGTAATTTGCTATATGAGAAATTTGGAGACACCAGGGATAAATGTAGAATTAATAATTTTAATGAAATATATAAAACAAAGTCTGAAACTGATGAAATGTCAGTATGACGCATTTTGTATGAATCAATACGTTCTGAAACCAGTAAGGAAACTAGTAAAGTCGGACTGGGCCGACTATATGATACCCTTCACCACTTTGGGTATATTCTACATATGTATCCTAACAGACGACGCGTTAACTGATTTTCACGAAACTTTGCACACATAATTCTAGACTTATTTCAGTACGCTATGCAAAATTTCGTGGAAATCGAAAAATATATAGGGACTTTGGTGCACCATTTACCTTAAAAAGGACGAAACTATATATGGGAGCTATATCTAAATATAAACCGATTTTCTTGAAACTTGGCACACATCATTCTGGGCCTAATTCAATACGCTGCGCCAAATTTCATGCAAATCGAAAGGTATATAGGAACATTGGTGCACCACTTACATAGAATCGAGAAAAACTATATATGGATGCTCTATCTAAATCTGATCCGAATTTCACGAAACTTGGCACACATCATTTTGGACCTAATTCAGTACTATCTGCCAAATTTCGTGCAAATCGAAAGATATATAGGGACTTTGGTGCACCATTTACCATAAAAAGGACGAAACTATATATGGGAGCTATATCTAAATCTGAACCAATTTTCTTGAAACTTGGCACACATCATTTTGGACCTAATTCAGTACGCTATGCAAAATTTCGTGCAAATCGAAAGATATATAGGGACTTTGGTGCACCATTTCCCATAAAAAGGACGAAACTATATATGGGAGCTATATCTAAATCTGAACCGATTTTTTCGAAACTTGGCACACATCATTCTGGACCTAATTCAGTACACTCTGCCAAATTTCGTGCAAATCTAAAGATATACAGGGACTTTGGTGCACCATTTCCCATAAAAAGGACGAAACTATATATGGGAGCTATATCTAAATCTGAACCGATTTTCTCGAAATTTGGCACACATCATTCTGGACCTAATTCATTACGCTGTGCTAAATTTCGTGCAAATCGAAATTTAGCACCATTTATCGAAATGGTGTACCATTTACCTTAAATCGGACGAAACTATATATGGGAGCTATATCTAAATCTGAACCGATTTTCTCGAAACTTGGCATACATCATTCTGGACCTAATTCAGTACTCTATGCAAAATTTCGTGCAAATCGAAGGATATAGAGGGACTTTGGTGCCCCATTTACCTTAAATCGGACGAAAATATATATGGGAGCTATATCTAAATCTGAACCGATTTTCTCGAAACTTGGCACCCATCGTTCTGCACCTAATTTAGTGCTCTATGCCAAATTTCATGCAAATCGAAAGATATAGAGGGACTTTGGTGCCCCATTTACCTTAAATCGGACGAAAATATATTTGGGAGCTATATCTAAATCTGAACCGATTTTTATGAAATTTTACACACATCATTCTAGACCTAATTCATTACGCTGTGCCAAATTTCGTGCAAATGAAAGATATATAAAGACCGTTTACATTAAATCGGACGAAAATATATATGGGAGCTATATCTAAATCTGAACAGATTTTTCCCAATTTCAATAGGGTTCGTCCTTGGGCCATATAAATGACTTGTGCCATATTTCATCCAAATCGGATTATAAATGCGACCTGTACTTTGTTTACAATTTAACATCTACAGACGGACGGACGGACATGCATAAATCGATTCAGAAAGTGATTCTATGCATATTCTCAAAAGGAACCATGTGTCTATCTCGTTTCCTTTTGCTTGTTACAAACATATGCACAAAGACATAATACCCTGTATCACAGTGTGGTGAAGGGTATAAAAATATTCTTTAATAAATCCACGCTTCTGTGGGATCTTCAAAAAATATTATTTTATAAAGATGATACCTAAGACATTTTTTAACCCATTTTCTTATTTGCTTTAAACCTATATTCCTTTTTCCCAATCAAAAACTTTCGAAACATCTTCCTACATCAAGACAGTTTCATTACTTAATGTAACTCCATCATAATCCAAAAAAATATCATTCAATATTGCCTGTCATGTTCGATTTTCTTACTTACATTTCAACTGATTTAAATGCAAATAAGAGGAGAGAATATCGAACCAGAAAACATACCTGCTATAAGTACTTACGGGAATCTCCCACTCACACACACACCGAAATCATAAACCACATAAAATATGGACATTTGTTCAGTTAAAGAAAAGTCGAACTGAAAACAACAATCAATGCAGCAAAGCAATGACAGGAGCAGTGCCAGCAGCAGAAACACCACCAACTCCACCAGCACTTACTTTTACTCCTGTTCCGATCAATGTTTGTTATGCCTTTGAGAATTGGCCAGAGAGCATCTGTTAGTGGATGTACTACAGCCAAAGTACAAAATACCCATACTTATGCTATTTGTCCAATATAAGTGTACATCTGCACGAGTAATACACAAAAAGCCTTAAGTAATACCGCGGATTCGAGATGTGTTTTTATTGAAAATAATACCAAAGAATCCATTGGTTTTACTCTGTGTGTGTGAGGGATACGATCTGGACAAGTGAGTATACATATGAGTGTGTCTGTGAGTGTGGGTAGTTGTGGCAATGAATATCCATAGCTCACTGTCCAGCAGAACTGCTAGTTGGCTGGCTGGAAAATCTGCATCAACAACATCAAAAATACTTTGCCTATGAATAAATAAAAAATGAAACATACCACTGAGAGTTGCAATCTTTCTCATACATACATTCACTCATTCATTCTTCTTTCACACACACACACACATACATACACATCGTAGTCCTTCATTATTTCTTTAACGCACAAGGCTACTTGCCATAAAAACAAAAGGCTACTATCCTTGCCTTATCCTTTTGTCCAGACCGTTGATTCGTTTGGATTACAACCAGAGTTAACAGTAACCAGTGACCAGTCCGTTCGTCGTTGCAATGACCACTGGCCGGACTGGATTTGGAATTTTTTCTTCCATACATACATATGGATGTATGTTTGTGTGTGTGCTTTTCTGCATTCTCTGAGTTAAAGTGGTTACGAAGAACCAACGAGTTGCATGTTACATGCAGCATGTTGCATATTTAATATGTTTTTAATTTTCATTTGCTTGCCATAGTTGCAAGCAGTTGCAGTGTTTCTCAGTATGAATGTGTGTGAGTCAGTGTACCATATTCATATTTGTTTTTCTGCAGCATACGTATGAAAAAAGCATGTTCAATCGAACACTCGAATCATTTGTAATACTCAAAGGACAACAGTTACTTTAGAAAGTGACTTACGTTTACAGTTGCTAGAAATACCAAATTGTGAAATCGGAGGTGGGGAGTGGAGAAGCTAAAGCAAGCAATTTTTAACAGATCCAAAGAAATACATCCAGCACCAAAATGCGTGGACTTTTTACATAATATTTTTCAAGGTGTGAATTTTCTAAATACTATTTTTCAAAGGGCGTGAATATTTCAAAGAATATTTTTTCAAGGACTTTCATAAGGGACGAATTTTTCAAAGACTATTTTACAAAGACCTACGTATTGCGTGAATTTTTTAACAAATATTTCTTCAAGGATCTTATGTAGTTTGTCGTGTGACCTTTTTAACATCCTGCTGGAAAAGGTCATACGAGAGGCAAAAGTGAGCACAAATGACACTCTGTACACCAAACAACACAGGTTACTCGCCTACGCCGATGACACCGACATAATGGGTCGAACACTGAGAGCGGTAACAGCCACATTTGTACAAATTAAAAAAAGAGTCTGCCAAAGTGAGTCTGGCAGTAAACGGCGAGAAGACCAAGCTGATGGTATCAACGCGCAAGACGTCCAGTAGACTCGGACCAACTGTGGAAATTGAGAACTACGGCTTCGAGGTAGTAAAAGATTTTATATACCTTGGTACCGCCATAAATAAAACGAATGACATCAGTTTTGAAATTCGGAGAAGGACAGTGATGGCCACCAGATGCTACTATGGTCTGAGCAAACAACTCAAAAGCAATGCCACCTCCCGCCTGACCAAACTCACACTCTACAAGACGCTGATACTACCCGTGCTGTTATATGAATCTGAAGCATGGGCAAGCAGATGAGGCAGCTCTTGGAGTGTTTCTGCGTTGATGGTGCATATCGCCATCGAATGAACCATGAGTTGTACCAGCTATTCTCGGACATTGACATTGTTAGACTATTGAGCTGCAGCGACTATGTTGGCTAGGTCATGTTGTGAGAATGGATGAAGATGCCCCAGCCCAGAAGGCATATAAAAGCGAACCAGGTAATCGTTGATGGATGGAAAAATTCGAAGACAACATTGCCGAAAAGGGTCTTTCAAATTGGGCGCAAAAACCGGCGCGCCAATGTCACAAGCCAGCTAAGTCAGTAAGTCTTATGTAGGTGGATATTTTAAATAATATTTTTTCAGGGACCTAAATAAGGGAGGAAAGAAATATTTTTCAGCTATTATCTTATTAATTATTTTTGAGGGGCCTGCAGAAGCGTAGATTTTGCATGGAAATAGCTTGAAAATTAGATTTTTTTTAATATTCTTAATTAGAGGATTGCAAAGTGGCTCAAATTAAATATTACAGGACCTTTATGTGTAAAAACATCGTTACAGAAAATTTCTGTTGTTTCTGTCTCTATACAATCTCCAAACATGGGTCAAGCGACATTTTCCGAATGTTCAAGGTCGTTGAGCAATTTTCCATACTGAGTGTACAGACACTTGGCCACAATTTATTATACTTCTGTCTATATGAGTACACCCTTCTGTTTATACATCATAAGTCCTTTAGAATACGAAATTCTCTTTATAGGAATGTCTGCCTTTCGTGTATATATGGCTAAATAGTTTCCTGTAGATGGCGTCCTTTTTCTGCTGAATTATGTTTAAAAAAAATTCATTCAGTCTATACAAGAACATCTTACTATAGGTATAAGAACAGTCTTCGTGTCTTTATAAGGCCGTCTTTTTGTTTGGATATGACCTTCTGCCTTAATATCGGCATCCTTTTGTTTATAGAATTTAGTGCATATTTTGGGAAGTCAATTGATTTTTATTTTTTTAATTTTTCATTAAATCGACTTAAGCTACTTTCAAATATAAAACCAATAATGGTATTATCTTACACTATACATCTACTGGATATAAGGTTAAGGTATTTTTTCAATTCATTGATTTTTTTTTTTTTTTTGGTTCATATCGATAATTTCTTATATTGGCACTAATGACACAAGCTAGCAACAACAGCAGCAGTAAAAACCCTCAGCTACCTATGTGTATGTAATGCATCATTGGTGAAAAAAATTCACATACATATTGAATACTTGTGTATGTAAGTGTATAAGTATAGCTTTACGTTATATGGCAATAAGTAGTACTATTTTCCCCCTTCTGATTTGTGTATGTATAGACTGTAAGCAATGCAATGCGTTTGTGTGTGTGTAAATGTTAATGTCCGGTTTTAATATAATATTGATGGTACAAGAAGCCATTATATTTAAGAGAAATAATAAACATTGCAGCATGTAATAATGTCTGACCAAACCATTCCGAGTAAAGGGCTATTGGTTAAGCCATGACTGTTAATTGTGGCGAGGAGGAGATGAGAGAGTGGAGTACGTGGGTAAAAACGATATTTTCTAGTATATTGAGATTTTCCCCTCGTATATTTGTATAAAGAGCATATATGTGAAATAAAGTGACATTCTACGCCACATAGGCTCATATATGCGTGCGTGTGCTTGCGCGTGAGTGTTAAATAGTAAATTTTGTAGTACATCAAAAGTATTGACGCTGACCACTGTTCAGATGGCTCATCTGCAACAAATGCATTATGGTAGTTATATAGGTATGTATCTGTCAGTGTGTGAGAGTGCGTGCATCTGCATCTGTGTATTTGTTGTTGAAGATTTCAACACAATTAAATGCATTTTTACATGCAATATCCGTGCATAATCCATTTTTACATTTTACAGCTATCCACACTATTCACATTCGTTACACATCGCTGAGCACACAACCTAAAGACACAGCCATACACATACACACACACGTACTGGCACACTGACACGCACACACTCAGCACTTAACGCTTCGAGTAGTTTTAAGTAATTTATTAAAGGTCCGCTTGTCCGTTTATTAAAAATACATATCGAAAGCTATTTAACTGCCAACCGATTTTCAACAAATATCCTTGAGCTGAAATTTGTTGCCTTTTCTGTTAGAGTGTGTGTGTGCGTGCGGGAAAATATTATCTTTTTTTTCGTTGCACCACTTAGCCATAAAGTTCATCATTGCATGGGGATAATGTTTGTTTTTGTTTATTTGTTTTCACATTGCGAGTACATGAAAGAATAATATTGACGATAAAAATGATTCAAATTTAATTAAAATATTATAATATAATATAATTGAAATAATATAATTTTTCGAAATAATATAATAGGGTAGGTAATATATTTTGTTTTTCAATTGCTAATAGAAGTTTGGTTTTAAATTTGGTCAAATATCAACCAACAGAGAATTGTATTTTTAAACTCATGCTATGTGAAGCATATAACCCAAACTCAGGTTTAAAGAGTTATTTAAATCGACTAAATCGTCTTAGAATTTAATACTATGAAGAGTATAAACTGAAAATTTCGTGTACAGAATATCCCCCATACAGATATATGGAGGCGACCCCAAAACGCAAAACAAATCCGATAACCATTTTAATATAAACAAGTGAAAAACAATTAAACAATTAACAATTAACAATTAAACCAAAAAAGGGGGCGAATATAAATAATTTTTTCTGTAGGGTAATTTGTTACCAAATATAAGTACAAAATACCAAATTGCAGCGAATTCGGTTTGATAACGCGCTTAGATGCAAAGTGCCAAAGCGCGTTCAGAAACTCCAAAATTCCGAAACATGAGGGGGTATCGTTATATGGAGGCTATCAGAAAAAGTTGGAACTATATTTATAATTTTTATTGGAGAATATTGGTACACAATAAGAACCCATTATACCAAATTACAGAGAATTTGATTGAACAGAGCGCTCAAAACCCCTCAAAATATCGAAAATCGAGGTGTACCCTTATATGGGAGCTATGACTAAACGTGGACCGATATAGCCAATCTTCGAACTTGACATGCCTGCAGAAAAAAGACTCTATGCAAAATGTTGGCAATCTATATTAATTCGTTTAGAAGCTAGAGTGATTACAACAAAAGGACAGATGGACATGCTAAAATCGTCATAGAATTTTACGATGATCAGGAATATATATAATATATATAATATATATAGGGTCGGACATTATTTCGATGAGTTACAAACGGAAAAAACAAAATTTATACACCCTCCAAACGATGGTGGAGGGTATATAAATATTTCTAACATACAAAAAAAAAGGATTTTTTTTTTGAAAAATATGTTTTTTGTTTAACAACCAAAAAGTCGGAATGAAAAGAATGTTACAATAGCCAATGAAGTGTGGAATTGAAACATACATAAACATATCCATCCCTATAAAATAGTTTTCCCCCCGAAACTTGATCCTTTAACTTTTTTATACCACCCATCATTAGTATTAAATTTCACTACTAAAAATTATGGATATCGATCCACTTATCATGATAGCTCCCATATTACGTTATTCACCATTAATCATTTGGCATATCTCCCCCTTGGTGAGGGTTCCAAACCATTACCTGTATTTTAAATATCCACCTCACGATGAAGGGTATCAGTTATTTGGCTCCATTTTCCAACTGAAAGGGCTGTACTTTGGCATTACTGGTACTTGAAAATTATTTAAATAGCTTCATAGAGTAGATACATAAAAATGTAAGACCATATTCGAATTTTTTAAGTCTTTAGCCGCATTCCCCTACACATTTACGATATTAACCAAATTTCTCTACATAAGTGGCTGTAATAAGGCATTCCGGGTTCTTGGTGATGAACGTAGTCCCACATACCGATCTCGTCCACTTCCGGTATTGTTAACCGATTCCCATTATTGTCGCATTTTCATCGACAATAATGGGAAATTGCAACTCGGGTTCTTGAATGGTTAGAAACATCTATTCAGAAAATTTTGTATATATAAGGATCTGCCCAAATATTACCACAAAACTCTAAGCATAAACAATCTATCACAGAAAAAATGCCGTCTCCAATGTAAGTAATGTTGAACCACATTGCCTATGGAAAACCAATGTTTTGTCGTTTGAAAGACAGACTTTTGGCGACCGAAAACCAGTCACTTTCTTTAGGTTGCCAATTTTTTGACTAGCCTTCCTCTTTATGTAACAAATTTTGCTTAGGATATGTTAGCCAATCGTAAGATTCTTCAGCTATTGACTTCATTTGAGAAATTTCCTCAAAATCTCTCTAGAAACAAACATATTTTAAAAACATACTTTTATCCGCCTCTTATACACAAATTTCAGTATGTGTAAAGTTATTGTAACGCTTGTTGACTATGGCTATGGTAGTTAATAGTCGAAAACTATTTTGCCATATAATCTATTTTTATTAAAATTTATGTTCTTTAATATTAAGGAAATTATAAATTTTCCTCGCTCGAATCGAGTCGAGCAGAACCGAAAATGAAAAAGTTTCAGAGCCATGCTGAATTTTAAAGTTTATATATCATCTCGGTAAACTTTTTAAATAATTGTTATAATAAATCATAACATAAACTCGGCAACACGCATACACACACACACTCACATGTTCGCATATATGTACATACATATGCGGTATACTACATTATACAAACACAACATAACTAACTATATGTCGCAACTACGAACACAGTATGAAAGAAAGAACAAACAAAACCGTAACAACACATATGATCGAACACACACACACACTTACATTCTGCAATAAAACAAAGATGTGTATGTGTGTGTGTGTTTGTTGCGAAATCTCATAGATGACAATATTAGTATGTATACCCACACATATGATGATATTGACTTGTATCCATGTCTCTATGTATGTATGTGTGAGTGTGTGGCTATAATAAAATATGCCACAAATGCCACAGGCTATGCAAAATAATAAAGTTAAATGACTTAAGACACCAAAATAGGCATAGAAAACTCCTTCGTTGTATGAACGAACACATACACACACACACTCACTCAATAACACAGTTTGTTTCCATCTCTTTCTCACTATCCTTACTTAAGTCTAATGCATGGTCTTGCATAAATGTTTAAAGTTAGACTAGCCATTCTATTGGTGAATTGTGGAGGTAGACTTAAGCCCGAAGGATGGCACACGCACACACTCACACACAAATAAACACGCTTAAGTTGCCATACAAAGATACAATCATAACTACTTTGTGTTGGGTGTATTAGGGTGAGGTGATGATCTTAATATCGAAAAAAAGTATCAAGTAAGTTAATCAGCATACATTATAAAAAAGGCAAGAGAGGGTATACCAGGTTCTGAAGAAGTCATCTGTAATTTTTATTGGAACCTTTGACAGGTTTTATCATAACACTCAGCATAGTTTGTCCTACGTGCCAAAAATTTAATTAAATTTTGAACAACACTAGATTATCACGACAAGTTTGATGATCTCACAATCAATCAGGCAGACGTTTAAATGTCGAAAGGTTCTCCAAAAAAGGACGTTGTGCCACAGAACATTAGAAAGTAAAATGGTCGAGGTAAAGGTCTGTTTCTTCTCCGGGTTTGGGTTAAGAATATCAGAAGAATGGTCCGGTATATTAGCAGTGGTCGTCATAGTTAGTGGCTTTTGATTAGGATCTTGCTTTATATAGTTAAAGACTAAGGATGCCAAGGCAGTTATACCAACATCATTCGAAAAATCGCAAAAAAGGATGGCTAATGAGGGTATACACACTGGTTTTAGACCCCATGATTCCTAGGACCAAAACCGTTTCAGACAATTTGAAGTCAATATAAAAATGTCCGTCCCTCTATCTGTCTAACCTGCTGGTGTGGACGATAACTCTGGATGGGAGTAACTGATTTCATCCATACTTTGATCAAGGTAATATTTCTTCCAAACATAGTTCATGTTCGATAATTGGGAATATCGGTGCACTGCTACTGGTACCCCTCCCCTCATAAAATGGTAAAAATTATGAAAACAATTATTTTATAATGTATAGACTTTCCGATTTGAACCAAACATTGTACAACCTATTGTTTTTATCAAGCCTAGATCAAGTCCGTAGATGAGACCCATTGGTCCACTTATTCTGACACCTCCCCCACAAAGGGTAAACATGTTCAATACATTTAAATCCAATGTCAGCCAAATGGAATGTCCGATGTTAACAAAACTTTGAATAGCGTAATATCTTTACCAAGTCTAGATCAAGTCCGAAGATGTTACTCATTAGTCCACTACTTCTAGAACTTCCCACACAAAGAGTCAATGTTTTATAAACATGAAAATTCAATTTAAATCGAATAAATAGGTTCAGATTTAGATATAAAGTCGACTCCATTGAAGTTGAAGGTGAACCTATTACTAAAAATCGGAATCGGAATCTGAACCGATTTTCAGGAATCTTAGCACACATCATTATAGTCTCAATTCAGTACGCCATTCTCATTTTCGCCCAAATGGATATATTTATAGAGGCTTTTGTGCACCATTTAAATAAAATCGGACGAAAATATATGTGGGAGCTATATTAAATATGAACCGATTTTCACCTATTTCCGTATAAATGCGACCTGTACTTTGTTTACAATTTAACACTAACAGACTGCCGGATATGCATAAATCGACTCAGAAAGTGATTCTATGTATATTCTCCAAAGAAACCATGTGCCTATTTCGTTTCCTTTTGCCTGTTGCAATCATAAGCATCTCTACATCTATCGTGATTTCAACAGATATGTCCGTCCCATGCCTACAATCGTGGATCCCTGAATTAGAGTTCCAAACAACACTGAATTCGATCGTGTGTGTCTTTCAACGAAAGTTGTTCTTGAAGGAAGCACTACGAAGAAAGTTGTCGGCTGTTTCTTTGCCAAAAATGTTCCTCTTGAGTAACGTAAGGCTTTCAACTTTGACTGGACACAATATGTTTTACTACATTTTTTGGAGAAGTCTTGTGACGACTTTCCGCATGAATAAGGTATGGTGATCACTTCTGGGTGGTATACCACAATTTCTTTGTCTAAAGCCTTCGGAGAACTTCGATAAACAAATCGTTGCAGCTCAAACCAGTGTCGTTTTTTCGGCCAAAACGTTGAACTTATGGGTCAGTCGCCTGAAAATGACTAAAAATTATAATGGAGAATATTTTTTGATGACAAATATTCGCATTTTAATTTTTAGTTGGCCAAGTAACATTTTTGAGATCTAATATGCAAAATACATTCTCGAAAGGGTCGAAAGTCCATCTTTTGTATAGTTATTTTAAAGGTCCTACACACTTAAATTTTTCCCTACCAAAATTCATATAGCAAATGTTTTAACGCGATCCCCCTCAACGTTTATCACATACAAGATGGTGTGAATATGTCTAATATCCTCATACACATACGATCAACACAAACGGCTATTTAATCCTTTGACTTAAGAAGCATAAAACCAAAACTAATGTAAAAGTAACAAGAAAACCAAAAAACAACGAAAACAAAAATTAAAAGGAAAGAAAAAAGAAAAGGCCAACTTTGCCTATAGGCAAACAAATTTACATGCCAACAGTGGTCGGTCGGTCCTTTGGACACAATATAGCGCCGGTAGACTGGTGAGGTTATTGGCATCGTGTGTGTGTGTGAGGTAAGTGTGTGTTTGGGATGACAGCTTCCTTTTTTATGCAGCAGGCAATCAGTTAACCGCATATAATGGACTTATAATAAAAGCATATTAAAGTCTATAGTTACATGGTTGGGGCAAAATGGTTGTCGATAAGTTTTTTTTTTCTCAAATCGCGGAAGCTTGATGTGGAAAAGCGGAGGAATGTGTATGTGACCATAACTAGCTTCTTAACTTAGGCAGACTAGTTTTGATTTATTTTATTGTTCATTCCGTACTTTTTTTTGGGCAACAAGAAAAAAGTTTTATGCCAGGATTTTCCATTTTGCATGTATCCAAATTTTTAATCCTGCCACCCCTGCTGCATTGGGATTATAACACTTGTTTCTTATACGGAAATAAATTTCATGGCATAGAATTATTAATAATTTTATAATTCTCTAATAAATAATACAATAAGCCTACGTTTTCTGCAGGAGGGTTTCTTGTTGATCAGATTAGAATAAAATTTACTAACATTTAAGGAGATTAGAAAATACTGAAACTTAAAATTTTGCACACTTATCCAATCTAAAGAATATTGGTGAAAATTAAAAAAAAAATATATATTCCATTCCAATAACTTAAGTAAAATCAAACACATGTTACCTTAAAACAGGTCACACCCACACATATGCGCGCTAATGACTCTCCCACATAAATTCTCTACGTAATATAAGCCAATGTTAAATTTTCAGGTTAAATCTGCGGTTGGGGTTTCATGCCCTACTCCAAACATTGTTATGCCGAACAATTACACAAAAGAAGGATACAACTACAACAAAAACAACACAGGAATACACTAAGATGACACAATAAACGAGTTGACAGTGAAAACCACAGCATATTAACAATGCCACCTGCAACAGTAGTCGAAAGGAGCTGAAAGTAAAATGGTGTACAATGGCAGCAGTAACAGGAGCAGCAGGAGCAGGAGCAACATGTAATACAATTTCAATTGCGTGTTTTAACATTTTTTTAATGGAGGCGGAGGATGCACAAGAAAGGAACAAAAACGAAGGTAAGGACAAAAAACAAGACAATCTTGAACATTACTCAGCAGGAAGACAACGTCCATGTAATGGGGGAAACAAGGAGTTACAATGTGCAGACTATGATGTAGAAGAAAAAAGAAGGTATTCTAAATTATACCGTGTGATATCACTAATGTTTAACAGGAGAAAATTTTTTTTCAGGGTTTACTTTAACCCATTAAGGGCATATAATAATTTTAAACAAATTCACGCTTTTTAAATATGATCTGAAAATCTAAAAAATATATGTATATATTTCTTAAAAATCTTATTCAAATCCAATAATAATTTTTCTTAAAAATAATTCTCTGCCGAGTCTCTAAAAATGCAGGACTTTTTTTACGCTTTAAAATTTAACAATTTAAAATCCAAAACATCATTCAGGCTTGGAAAATAGTTCTCTAACAAGTAACGTCAATACGACATTGGGTTATGATTGGTCAACCTTTTTATAACTTTCACCATACCATCTAATTTAAAAATTTCTTAAAAAGGTCGGAACCTTTATATGGTGACTAGGTCCTGAACTACAGCCATTGCTTGAAAAAATGGGGGGAGATTGCAACCTATCATAAATTATTCAGGATCAAATTACACTGACATTTTTTCAGGGAAAAACATTTTATTCGACAGAAATCTGGAATGTCAAATTACAAGAATTTCTGTGGGAAAACGTTGATATAACCTTCCAAATACCGGGATGTTTATTTGGGGCCTACGCCGAAACTTGTATATATTCTTAGGACATTTTGTGAAAAATGTTTTTCAATCTCTAGAGTACGGAGTGCCTCATTACATACATATTGATGAGAATGCGCGAATAAAATCATGGAAATACCGACAATTGTGCGAGACATTTATATGGAGTCCTGCAGAAACGTCAGAATATAATTTTACAGGCTGTCATCAGTCAGTCATCATTTACAACCTATATGGTGACTGACTGGTGACAGCCTCCTAAAACCCGGAATATCAAATTACATCGAAATATTGTGATCTCAATCGAAATTTTAATAGAAATGTCCGTCCCATGACTACACTTGTGGATCTCTGCATAGGTGCTCCAAACAACACTGAATTCGACAATAAGTGTTCGCCTACTTCTTTGGCCAAAGTGTTCCTCTAGAGCAATGTAGGCCAGTAAATTCTAAGTATACAACCATAATTTGTTTTCCTGATTTTTTTGGAGACGCTATGTGGCAAATTTTCGCATGAGCAACATAGGTTGATAACTTTTGAGTGGTATACCACCATTTTTTTGCCTGAAGTCTTCGGAGAATTTCGAAAGATAGAACATTGCACAATGCGAGCTCTCACACAACAGCATATTACAGCCCCTTCGGTTAAAAATATGCGGCTAAAATGTTTTAAATACTGTAAATGGTGACTGACAGCCATCATTTGGCGGCCTTTAAAAATCCGGAATTCCAAACTATGACACCTTTGGTGGTGATAGTAAAACATTTAAAACTTCCATAGTTTTCTACATAAATGTAGCCTCTAAAACTTCGGAATGCCAAGTTTCAGTCGGGTTAAATATATGGCAAATACCTTCAAAATACCGAATGCAGAAAGGTCCGGATTTTAAGAACCTAAAGGTTCCAGAAAATAGCCACTTCTGTGGAAAAATACGGCTAAACTTTCGAAAAACTAAAACTTGGATTTATATTGTTGGAGAACGCCGAAAGAGAATTAGTGTTTTTAAATCGATGTAGACATTTTTTATAGAAACTCGCTTTACTGCCGTTTCGAAAAAATACTTTTTTTTCAAATTCTCGCTTCACAGGCCTTTCAAAAAAATTATAAAAAATTCATGCTTTACTGAGCTTTCGGAAAAATACTTGTTCAAAATTCCACATTTCACAGAGCTTAAAAATGCTTTTTAAATCAATGGACTTTCGATTTTTTTTAAACCACTCTCCACAAAGCTTTCGATAACTTTTTTACCTTTTTATACCCTTCACCACACTGTGGTACAGGGTATTATGTCTTTGTGCATATGGGAACGAGATAGACCCATGGTTCCTGTTGAGAATATGCAAAGAATCACTTTTTAAATCGATTTATGGATGTCCGTCCGTCTGTCTGTCCATGTTAAATTGTAAACAAAGTACAGGTCGCTTTTATTTGGCCCAAGGACGAACCCTATCGAAATCGGTTCAGATTTAGATATAGCTCCCATATATATTCTTGTCCGATTTTAAGTAAATAGTGCACCAAAGTCCCAATGTATCCTTCGATTTGCAAGAATGTTGGCAAAGCGTACTTAATTAAGTCTAGAACGATGTGCACCAAAGTCCCTGTATACCCTTCGATTTGCACGGAATTTGGCACATCATACTGAATTATGTCTAGAACGATGTGTGTTAAATTTCGTGAAAATCGGTTCAGATTTAGATATAGCTCTCATATATATTTACATCCGATTTTATGTAAATGGTGCACTAAATTTTGATTTATAAGTAAATAAAGAACTCAAAATGTGGCTGAATGCACAAAACATCTTGAAATAAGTGCAACCTAACATGTGACATGTTTCGATGAAGTCGGTTTAGATTTCGATATTTTGCTATAAATTTATTTACATATTTCTGTCCTATTGTAAGAAGAAACTCTATATCTGACCAAAATTTAGTATAGGTTGCAGAATGACATGTTTAATTTCATGTTAATGGTTCTTCAAAAATGCGACGTCTGTTAAGATTCCATCTGTAGAATATACCCAAAGTGGTGAAGGGTATCATATAGCCGGCCCCGTCCGACTTTACTACTTTCCTTACTGGTTAAAATTCCACATTTCGTACAGTTTTCCAAAAAAACAACTTTTTAAAATTCCACATTTCACAGGGCTGCACATTTTTGGTTTTACTTCTCCATTCACTGGGGTTTTGAAAAAATAATTTTTTTTAATTTTCTCTTCATTTTAAAATCTACTCTACACTGAGCTTTGGACAAATATTTTTGAAAGATCCACGCTTCACTGGCCTTTCGAAAAAATCCTCTTTTAAATCCAATGATGCAAATATTAAAAAATATATTTTTTTAAAAAAGAATTTGTCAAAAAATCTGTGAGCTGTGAATTTAAAAAAAATATATTTTATCAAAAGGCTGAAAAATAGTGGATTTTTTTTTTTAAATCCACGCCTTTTGCATCACTGGGCTTTTGAAAAAATACATTTTTAAAAATCCATGCTATAAAAAATTAACAATTATTGATTCCTAATGGGTTAACAATGCTTTCCACCATTGTCTTGTGTTTTTTTTTTCTGGGGACATAAGCAAAAGTTAAAGAACAAGGGAATGGAATCAGGAACATCATGGAAAGGCGAACGGGTGCAAAAAGAGTTAAATGTAATTTCATTGTACGCGAGAACATTAACCGCATGTAATTATGTGTTGTAGAAAATTGCTTAATAGGTTTTAATGAAATTGTCTGACGAGGTTTTTATGTCAATGGTATGCATCTCTAGGAGGGCATAAATGGAAGCGTAAGATAACATATATACACATACATTAATGTGCAGCAATGTTCGGTTGTAAAAATGCCATGACATCATATTTTTAAGTAATGTTTTATTAGCTTTAATAATAATTTAATTTTTTATGATTTAATGGAGAGGTTATTATTAAGGGGTTCTAAAGCAGACATATCTCTAAGAATGACAATACTTTCCTATGTGGGATATCTAATGGGAATTTTTAGTTCTAAAATTTGATGTCCATCCCAAGTGACTTTCATAGATGAATTGCCAAACGTCGCATAATACTATTGATATAATGTATAATCTGGGGCCACAAATTCCCCATCCGCATTATCCTTCCGCTAAAACAAATTTATAAAAGCCCAATATCGCATAACAATAAAGGACATAAAACAATATTTTATATATATGCCATAGAATTTTATGACATCCCTTGTAAAACAACAATCCTCTTAAGGACATTGTATTGGTGTTATACCATCAAACACAAACACACACGCACACCCATGTTCACTCTAGTAATAATGAAAATTTTCAAAAATTGAGAACTTTATTGCGTTAACAACTCTTTGGTTTGCCATTATTCATGGTTATCGAATTAAAACACAAGGGGGCCGGATGCAAAGCGAACAACGCAAAAGAAACGGTGTAAAGAGAATACAACAGCACTTTGGTCCAACTTAAGCCATTGCTTTCTTATTAAAGTTTATGGCTGTACCGAGCCATAATCATAACAATATCAGTTGAAAAACAATTTTCTTTAAATTGTCCCTAAACCCTTTTTGCGAATGAACTTTTGCGTATGTGTTTGTGTGTGTATGTGCGTTTCTGTTGACATGTTGTTAAGCAAAGTAAACATAAAATCAACACATTTTGTTTTTTTCCTTTGCCCGCCTGTGTTTACCTTCCTCGACGCTTCAACTTATTTTACATCATTTGTCCTATTGGGTATTGTTGTTGCGTGCCATAGCTATCACCGCCTGACGACAGGAGAGAGTGAAAGGGAGTAAAAAGTCGTTCGATTAATAAATGCAAAAATGTGTGTCAATCCAAAGTACATCAACACTTTTGTCGTATTTCTTATAATGTAATAGAAAGTATAAAAAGTTCCACAACGGGTTTGTAACATCTCGATAAAAATGTCGAATTTTAAATAATATATTTTCAATGAACACCAGCGCAAGAATAGTGGATTTATAACGGATATTATTTCTAAGACCATTTTTAGGCGTGGATTTTTTAAAGAATATTTTTAAGGACCCATACAAGGATTTTTTAACGAATATTTTTTTTTAAGAATATTTTTTCAAAGACTAACACAAGGCGTGGATCTTTTCAAGCACTTACACAAGGCGTGGATTTTTTAAAGAATATTTTTTCAAGGGCTAACACAAGGCGTGGATTTTTTAAAGAATATTTTTTCAAGGGCTAACACAAGGCGTGGATTTTTTAAAGAATATTTTTTCAAGGGCTAACACAAGGCGTGGATTTTTTAAGGAATATTTTTTCAAGGGCTAACACAAGCCGTGGATTTTTTAAAGAATATTTTTTCAAGGGCTAACACAAGGCGTGGATTTTTTAAAGAATATTTTTTCAAGGGCTAACACAAGGCGTGGATTTTTTAAAGAATATTTTTTCAAGGGCTAACACAAGGCGTGGATTTTGTAAAGAATATTTTTTCAAGGGCTAACACAAGGCGTGGATTTTTTAAAGAATATTTTTTCAAGGTCTAACACAAGGCGTGGATTTTGTAAAGAATATTTTTTCAAGGGCTAACACAAGGCGTGAATTTTTTAAAGAATATTTTTTCAAGGGCTAACACAAGGTGTGGAGTTTTTAAAGAATATTTTTTCAAGGGCTAACACAAGGTGTGGATTTTTTAAAGAATATTTTTTCAAGGGCTAACACAAGGTGTGGATTTTTTAAAGAATATTTTTTCAAGGGCTAAAGAATATTTTTTCAAGGGCTAAAGAATATTTTTTCAAGGGCAAACACAAGGCGTGGATTTTTTAAAGAATATTTTTTCAAGGGCAAACACAAGGCGTGGATTTTTTAAAGAATATTTTTTCAAGGGCTAACACAAGGCGTGGATTTTTTAACGAATATTTTTTTAAGGTCTAACACAAAGCGTGGATTTTTTAAAGAATATTTTGTCAAGGGCTAACACAAGGCTTGGATTTTTTAAAGAATATTTTTTCAATGGCTAACACAAGGCCTGGATTTTTTCAAGGTCTAACACAAGACGTGGATTTTTTCAAGGAGTGAAGTTTTTATACCCTTCACAACACTGTTGTACAGGGTATTATGTCTTTGTGCATATGTTTGGTTCCTTTTAAGAATATGCATAGAATCACTTTCTGAGTCGTTTTACGCATGTCCGTCCGTCTGTCCGTCCACGTATTTTTGTGAACAAAGTACAGGTGAAATTTGGATGAAAGTTGGCATTGGTCACTTATTTGAAATTGGAAAATATAGCTCTCATATAAGTCCCTATATATTTCGCGATTTACACGAAATTTGACACAGCATAATGAATTAGGTCTAGAATGAAGTGTGTTAAGTTTCCTGAAAATCGGTTCAGATTTAGATATAGCTCCCATATATATTTTCGTCTGATTTAATGTAAATGGTGCACCAAAGTCCCTATGTATCTTTCGATGTGCACGATATGTGGCACAGCGTACCGAATTAAGTCTAGTGTGATGTGTGCAAATTTTCGTTAAAATCGGTTCAGATTTAAATATAGCCATATATAGTTTCGTCCGATTTTATGTAAATGGTGCACCAAAGTCCCTATATTTCTTTCGATGTGCACGAAATTTGGCACAGCGTAATGAATTAGGTCTAGAATGATGTGTGTTAAGTTTCCTGAAAATAGGTTCAGATTTAGATATAGCTCCCATATATATTTTTGTCCGATTTAAGGTAAATGGTGTACCAAAGTCTCTTAATATCTTTCGGTTTGCATGAAATTTGGAACAGCGTATTGAATTAGGTCTGAAATTATGTGTGTTAAGTTTCCGTGAAATCGGTTCAGATTTTGATATAGCTTCTATATCTGACCAAATGATGGTATGGATTTTGTAAAGAATATTGTTAAGGACCTTTTTACATGGATTCATGGGCATGGATTTTCTAAGCCCTTAGAATCCTTGACTTTTGAAGAAGAATGCATCAATAGAAACTTTACAGGCATAATCCTCGAACCTTAAATGTGAAGAAATAACTTCTCCACCTCTTGCCATACTGTAAGGCATGACAAATTCGTATTGAATATTTGTTTACATTTTTATTGACACCCTTCGTCCAACAACAATATCGGTTTTATACACCCAAAATAAAAACATACACACATACTACACCATCCTCTAAAGGCTTTTCTCCAGTGGTTTTTAAGAAGAAGAAAAAAATCCTGAAGCACCTTAAAATCACCTCAAACTTGCTTAAGATACAATGTTGTATATTTATGACTCGTTTTTTTTTCTTTCGATACGTTTATTAAGCTGGAAATCTAAGGGGTATTAACGTTAAGGGTTTTTTGAGGTTATTTGCTTAAAATGTAAACTTTTTCAGACCATCCCCTCTCACCCACAACTCCTTCCTCGTTCTACTCTCGTACGTTTTAATTCTTCAGCAATCAACAGAGTAGAAGACGAAGAATAACTTTTCAGCATAATATCACACTCTTCCGCCCTGGTTGGCTGCACGAAGGGGTTATAAAAATTGTAAGTTTACCGCGAATGTTTGCCTTAAATGAACCCTTTCGATGGCAAACCATGAGCTTATCCTTACACATGACAATATTTTGGTGTAATTGAAAAGGACTTAAGCGTATCATAAAGTTTGCAGCAGTGGTGGTGAGTGGTAAAAGTCAAGCAGGCTGACTGGTTGCTTGGCTGGCAGGCATGATGCTATACAAGGTACTTACAGGACACCCAAAGTCATAAGGTGGCAACATGACTTTGGAGAGAAAAAAAAAACTAAATCCTTACACCCACATACATACATAGTTGCAAATTCGAAATGCTCTTTGGCGTTAAGGGTTGGGGGTGCAGTGTTAGTTTAGCAAATCGCATGTCCTTCTATGCATTCACCTGGATGAGAATCTAATAATGATTTTTTCCGTTTTCCGTTGTAGTTTACATTTGTTTTCCTTTACGTTTCTTTTTTTGCCTTTGCTTTGGTGCTGGCAAAACCGAGTTAAGCAAAAGCTAACACAATTTGCACTTAACACAGCAAATGTGTTTATTTTGCTCAGCTTAGAATCCGTTCGTTTGCTGGTCTCAATTTTGTTGTTTTTGGTTTTGGCTTTTCTCCTTCTAACCATCTCTAGAAGGTTGTTCTCGTTTTCGTTTTTATTTCTCATTGCTCGTTTGCTACAAAACTGTTTAATCCATTTTTACAGAATATGATGTTCCTGTTGTTTTTGTTGCTGTCGTTGTCATTGGATTTGCAATGTTGTTAGCTGTAGTAAATGAAAAGGAAAGAAACATCAACACTAGATTGTCAATCCAGGAGACAAACACTTCATTTGAAATCTTCTTGATTTTAGTTTTTTTCTTCTTTTCGTTGAAGAGTCATTTGAAGAACTCAACTGTTTTTTAAATTAATTTAAAATGTTGCGAAATTGTTGTTACGCTGTTGTTGGAATCATATAAGAGGAAATTGTGTTCCGATGATTGTTCAAAATATGAATATGTATTATCATATGGAATGTGCACACAAGTGTGTCCTCAGAAGCGTGGATGTTTAAATGCACATTTTTATAAGATCTTAAAAATTTGGATATTAAAATATATGTTGTCGAAGATCTTATTTTTTTCAATTTTATTTTATTTTATTTATTTAAATTGTCATTCCATCTGAAAAATCTTGAAGTACGCACCGGAGATCCCATAAAGTTCATTTTTATGGATCAGAATAAGATTCTTTGTTGGTATATCCCTCTACTTCTATCAGTTTGTTTGGTTAAAACATAAAGATAGAGCGTTTAAATTTTAATCACACACTGATACTACTCCTAGGATGTTTGATAAAAACAATTAAAATTTAATAAATAAACCCACACTGAACTAAAAATTTAAATTTCAGCACACATAAATGCAAAATTTCGTGCCAATTGAATTATATATAGGTACTTTGGTGCACAATTTACCTTAAATCGGACGAAAATATATAAGGGAGCTTACTAAATCTGAACCGATTTTTCCCAATTTCAAGCTGTGACAAATTTCATCCAAATCGGATGATAAATGCGACCTGTACTTTATTTACAATTTTACATGGACAGACGGACGAACGGACATGCATAAGTCGACTCAGAAAGTGATTCTATGCATATTCTCAAAAGGAACTATGTGTCTATATCCTTGCCTGTTACACACATATGCACAAAGACATAATACCCTGTACCGCAGTGTGGTGAAGGGTATAATAATGAATTTCTTTTTCCCCAACCTAATATTATAAAATTAATTTTTTGTTCAGTTTTGACAATGTTGTAGGAGAGGTAACAGAAGGAGTGTGCCAATATTCTCCATCTTCGAACTTGAACTGAGTTTGAAAAAAATATTATGGTTGCAAAATTTGAATAAATCGGTTACTCCTAAAGAAGCGTGGGGTCTAAAACCAATATTCCGATGAGGCACATTTTTGCCTAATCAATAAACAATTAGCCATAAGGCTGAGGAAAAGAAATGGGTTAGGAATTACAGCGAGTTCGGTTGAAAAACGCACTCCAAAATCCCAAAATACCGAATTTTTTGGGGTCACCGTTATATTGGGGATACCCAAAAAAATTGAGCAATATTGATAATTTTTGGCGGTAAGATTTTACACTCAATTAGAGCCCAAAATAATTAATTACAGCTAAATCGATTTAAAAAGTTGTCCAAAATCTTCAATGTCCGCATGGACCGATTTTGATAAGTTTTAGTAATGAGATTTCACCGAACAACAACTATTTCGGTTAAAAATGTGTCTAAACTCCCCAAAATGCCGATATTTAGGGCGTACCTTTATATGGGGCTACGCGAAATAGTGGACTGATATTGTCCATCTTCAAAGATGACCTGCCTGCAGACTAAAGACAATTGCATGCACAATTTTATTATCTATCTATTTTAACTCGTTTAGAGGCTAAAGTGATTACAAAAGTCAGCCGGCAATGTCTAAATCGTTATAGAATTTTACATTGATTAAGAACATACATGTATACTTTATAGGGTCCGATATGATTAGTTCGATGAGTTACAAACGGAAAAAGCTCTATATACCCGCCATAGTACAAAACCATCCCTTCCTGAGCGTTACCATATAGACAATGTTGCGTATGATTTATTGATGTTACATTGTTTTCAATCATACGCCATGGTGTACCGACACAGCTACACAGCTATTAAGTGGTCAAAATTAATTTCATTTAGGGGGACCCCCCATTCTCGGGGTCGAACATTTGATATATAGTTGATATAATTCGAATCTACACTAATTATAGAAAGTGCCTACAAAATTTCAAATGAAAATCTCAAGAACTCTTGAAGATATAGCCGATTTATTGTGTCAGCATCAAGTGACGGCTGAAGGGCTTCTCAAACTTTAAACGCGTTTTTCTCTAAACATTTTTCTGCGAATGGCGGGCACGATAACTCAAAAACTAATAACCCAATCGATTTAGCTATCGTATGAACTAGGATAAAGCCAATCGGTGAAGATCTTCCTTATTTTTTAACTTGGGTTTTGGAAAAAAATCGGCGATTTTCCAAAAATATTTATTCAAAGGTCCGCCATTTTGTTAATTTTAGAGCAATGTCAATAATCCTAGTTCATACGAGAGCCAGACATGTACTCTTTCTAACACCGTTGGAATTTTCGGATTCCGATGTTCCAGTGAGGAGTTATCGTGCCCGCCATCAAAAATAAGGACTTTTCTTTAATTACAAAAAACAACAACAAAACAACAACAAAATTTTTTTGTAAATTATTTTTCTTCTATTTTAAATCTTCAATTATATATGTGTAAAGTTACAAACCTTAACAAGCATTGGTATTGATTTACAAGCCCATTAAAAATCTTGAAAAATTAAAATCGAGAATCATTTTAAATATATTTTATAATGTTAATAACAATTTATTAAGCGAATACTATGAAATCAATTTTGGAAATATTATTCTATACTCCATTCACTCATTTTTTTCATTTTCTTCCTTCCAAATTACTGACGTATACATATGTAAGAAATATTTTCTTTTATATTATGAAGTTACCTAATTTGGTGTGATCTGATAACATGAAGTGCCACTGAAATATCAATCACTCTCATCATTAATTTCAAACATAACAAATTTGATGTTGAAGATAATAATCATTGTCCGCCACAAAAGGCTTGCTATTTCGGATTTTCGTCTTCCTTCACTTAGTTTTTTTCTTGTGTGAATAATAAAATACTTGAAGTGTTTACTGAAGCATTAAATTGTATGAAAATTTATGATGACACACATACACAAATACAAGCATATAACCCAGAAAACAAATTTGGGAAAATCACGTTCTTAGACTTAGTTTTAAAAACAGTATTTTTCCAAGCCTTCAGAAACGTGACATTTCAATCCAAATATTTTTTCCAAAGCGTCAATTTCTGAATTGGTGGTTTCTGAATTGGTTCATTGGTGGTTTGAACACAATTTTGTAAAATCCCACTTTGTTCACTGGGTATGCTCGTTCAGCCAAAATTCCAAAATACATATAACCATATAAGCAAATATGATGTAAATATATTTATGTGTAATATTCTACATATTTATGCTTCACATATGCATAACAAGACAATTTTTCCAAAGAAAGTCATGGAATTTTCCACAACACAATAATGGCAATATTCGAAAGAAATTCAGAAAAAAGAACAAAATCCGAAAGGGAGAAAACTGACAACAAATGGAAATATAACAACATAATCTTGTGGTTAAATATCAAACAACTACAACAAAAAGAATATTGTTGGCAAAAAATAATGTCTTTACAGAATGAGAACAAAATGTTCTTCTTCATTATAAGATGAACTGAAATTGTAGTCTATAAATGTGTTGTTTGATATGAATGACAATATAAGCCCTGACAGGCATAACAATTCGTTGCCTACATCCTTTGAGATGACAATTAACTATGGATTTTTTCTATTTTTGGAAATTCTGAGAAAGGGAAATGTTTTTTTTGTAGTTATTTCCGTAATGTGTAAGTAAATGGGGGTTTAAGGAAATATGTTAGTTGCTTTACATTATTGGTTATGTTTTTTGTAGAATAGAGTAAATTTTTTGGTTTAAAAAAATCTGTTTACTATATTTAATACCAGTGAGCGGGGCAATATAGTCGGACGGGGCCTACAATATGATACCCTACACAGCTACCAGGAAAAACAAACTTTCTGCGGTTCTATATTCTGAAACTGAGCAATATTTCATGATATTTGCACCCTTTTTACCGATTATAGATCAACAACTCCACTTTCTAATCCTGGCATATTTTCCATTTTTTTTTTTTGAAGTGAATTTTTACTCCATAAAATTAAAAATTTGTCACTTTATGTTTTGGTTGATTTGACCACCCGAATATTGATCAATCATCATCTAAACAGTCGCTCTAAGTATTTGATCAGATCCCTTTCACCTTGTAAGATATGTGATATTCTGCATACAATAATTGCCTGTAGAGCGACTAGAAAATCTGACAAAATTAAAGTTTACGGTCATTGCACATCTGAATGAAATCGCAACTTTACCGAAAACTTTAGGCGTCGTCCTTGACCATAATCAGAACTTCATGTACAATTTCAAAGCGATCAGCGCGACATTTCCGTCCTCTAATGGAGTAATAGTAATACTATGCACATAGTCATATTTACGTATAACTCCCACATCAGAGTACATACAGCCATATAATTGGTATCAATTTGAAGGTCGACAACTCTTGGAAATACTATCAACTTCTGGGGTACATGTCCTTCAGGGGTAAAAATATACGCTATAGAATACAAATTTTGTCATTTTTCACGCAAAAGACAGGATCCATTTGACCCGCTAAATATTAACCGATCTTTATCAAAGCAGGCGTGGTTATTCTTTCGCCCGATCATAATTGCGGCCTCTGGAGCGACTAGAAAATCGGACAAAAATAAAGTTCCATTTCATCCCCTAAATATTAACCAATCTTTACCAAAAACAATAGGGGTCTTCATTGGCCAGAAACCATCCTTCATGTAAAATGTCGGGAAAATTGGTTCATAACTGTGGCCTGTATCGTGTTTACAAATTATAATGGACAGACGGACGGACGGACACACATGTCTAGATCGACTCAGCTAGTTGAGATATGATATGATCGGTATACTTAAAGGTGGGTCTAGGACCAATATTTCGCGGCGTTACAAACTCTTGGGGCTGCACAAAGCTATAATACCCTGACAACATAGTTGTGTAGGGTATAAAAAATATCCTTTTAAACCTCTAGGGCTTTAATACAGAATAGTAGTGTGAATACTGACAAAATATTCAATCTACGGTGATATGAAAAGGCATTGTCTGAAAATGTTACTAGTGTGTAAATCAACTATATTGATGTATGCTGTTGGATATCTCCCTTACTTATTTAATTAATACTAAAACTAATTAGTATTACCACTGCAAAAATAAGGAGCATATTTGCGAAGTTTTTAACAATGCCACCCGCCAATATACTGCCTTATGATAAAATGATTCGAAGTATTGTCACGAGCAAAGCTACAAATTATGTTAGTTTTACGGATATTTTATTTAAACAAATCTTAAAACCGTAGATATATTTATTTCGGACCTAGTTATTATATTGTATGGGCTAAGAATATCAATATATAACAAATAAGCGACACTTTTGTATGGGGGCTTTCATAAAATACGGTCTTATTGAAGAAATTCTGATTGATAAATTAAAGCCACTTCGGTGGATACAATGCGGTTGAAGCCTTCAAGTATCCAAAATCGTTCGGAAGATTAATATGGGGACAAATATGTTGTTCACCCTTCATGAACAATCTTGGTTGGAAAATGATTTTAAAACCTATGTGAAAATGTGATCAACTTTAAGAAAACCAACTATGGGCGGGACATTAGTATGGGGACTATTTCAAAATACAGACAAAATTCTAACTTTTATTTGTCTTCCAAAAATTGGATTACCAACTTACATGCACTTCGGTTGGACCTTACGATTATATTTTTAAAAAGGCAAAAAAATATGAAACCCTTCACCACTTTGGGTATATTCAACAGATGTGTCCTAACAGACTTCGCATTTTCGAAGGAACATTGACATGAAATTGAATGAACCTAAATATGCGATCTTTTTCTACATGTGAACTGACAAAATCATATTAAATCCATTTTATATTTTTCTCGAAAGAAAATTACAGCCAATTCGGCAGGCAAAATACGGTTAAAACCTTCAAAATATCAAAAATTGGTCCTAACATTAATATGGGGCTATGGTCCACTTTGACATTACAGAAATGTATGCCCTAAGAAATGTACAACGCCAGTGGTAGCCTTCGTATTTCACTTCGAATTCATCCAATTTCTTTCATTCCAATAATTACAGAACAATGTCATAAGGAAACAATAACTTGCCAATTCAAATTCCATGAAAATTGGTTATAAATTTCCAATATGGCAAAACAAAAATTTCATTACCAACAAATCTTTCGAAATGCCTGACGGTAATATTCTCGCACAAATTCGATTTTACAATAAAAGCAAAAAAAAATGGAATAGAATAAAATAGAAAAAACACTGCGCAAAAAAGGTACTTTGCATATTATTATTAGAAATTATGCAAATGTCAGTTGGCATAGACAAACAGACCAAGAACAAACAATGACAGAAAAGGTATATTTTTTTGTTCTTCACAAACGAAATTTATACATCTCTTCCAATTCTAAGCAGACAGTTTGCCAAGGACAATATAGCTTTGCAGCAGCCTATCTGCCATTGCCTTTGTGTTACCGAGGCAAACACAAATCCACCTTAGCACTTGACCATACGTTAAACAAATTCATAAAGCATATTTACATTTTTTTTTATTCCCCGCCCATCTTCTGCGTCTATTTTTTCTTTTTGAATTTTCATGCCGATTTCAATTCCATTTTTGCCAGAATTATCTGTTTGGTTATAAGCCAAAGTGATATTTTGTTCCTTCCCATTTTGCAATTTTTTTTTCTTCCTTTCTCATTCCTTTGCTTTGATTCATTTTATATGGTTTTTATGGCCTAAAACGCAAAACATATTTGTCCTGGCCATTTTCCTTTTATTCTCTTCATTTCTCTTTTGAAGGCCGACCGTAGTTTTAAAATCATTCAAGCATAACCAAATTCAACGGACCAAATATTCTCCGATTTTCGTTTTTTCTTAGCCAGAAAATGGAATTTCTATACGAGTGAATTGTAAAATTCTAATACAAAATAGTAAATGATTTTGACTCGAAGAAAAAGAGAATAAGAAAAGCTAAATATGAAATGGAAACGGTTGAAAACCAAAAATACAAGAAAATAATATTCTGGTTATCCTTATGTTTTCATTTTGGCATAGTCCATTTGTAAAATTTTTTTTTTTCATAAAGCAAAAAATGTCATTGTGTATGGCAAGAGTGAGGTAGGAGCGGAGGAGGTAAAGAAGATTTATTCTGGTACTATTAGAGCAGCGATTTACCAGTTTTAGTTGTGGTGTTACTGTCAGTTTTATATGCCCAAAAGCAACGAACCACGAATCTTATGAAGTATGTTTAGTCATTGGGGCTATTATGTAGGAATGTAATTGCTAATCATATCCTTATTAAGTAGGGGGATGGAGGTTGGTGAAATAAGAGTTGCCATCCGAATATGAAACATTTTGGAAATTGTTATAGGCGAGCAGAAGGGAGTCTTTGTAAAGGACCCTAAGACAGTTATATACAGGAGGTTAAGGGTGTCTTTATAGAGGAGTTTCCAATATGGGGATTTTTTATAGAATATCAGAAAGAAGTCTCTATATAACAGCTTTAAGGGGTTTTTATAAAGTAGCAGAAGGGAGCCATTAGAGGACCTGAGAGGAATTTTTATAGACGATCTCAAGGGAGTTTTTCTAGACGAGATTAAAAGAGATACTAAAGGGAGTTTTTAAAGAGGGCAGAAGGAATTTTTTAAAGAGAAGCCGCCAACAGACTTAAAGGAGGAGCAGAAGGGAAACTTTATAGCTGAGCTTTAAATATCCTTTATATAATAAAAAAGGGTGTTTTTAATTAAGATCGGAACATGGGAAACTTTATACATTAGATTAGATTGATTCTTTATGTATGGTCTTTACAGACGAACTTACGGGTGTATTTTTAGACGTGCTGAAGGGGCTTATAGAGAAGCGGAAGGGAGTGTTTTAGAAGAGCTCGAGGGAGTCTTTCCAGACGAGCTTAAGGGAATTTTTATAGAGGTCGTGAAGGGAGTATTTACCGAGGAGCAGAAGGAAATTTTTAATATATCCAAAGGTTGTTATTTACAGACGAACTGGAGGGTATATTTTCTAGACGAGCTGATAGGAGTTTTATAAAGAAGCGGCAGGGGGTTTATTGAGGAGCAGAAGGGAGTATTTATAGACAGGCTGCAATGTGCCTTTATAGGCAAAGGAAATTTTTAAAGAGAAGCAGACTGAAGTCTTGAGTGAGGACCAGAAGGGAGCCTTCACAGCTGGGCTTAATATATCCAAAGGATGCCATTAATGAAGATCGTAACCTTAGAACTTTATGCATGAGTTTATAGGTAGGCTTTATGTATGGTATTTACAGACGAACTGAAGGGTGTAGTTTTAGGCGAGCTGATGGGAGTTTTATAAAGAAGCTGAAGGGGGTTTAATGATGAGCAGGAGGGAGTCATTGTAGACGAGCTGAAGATAGTCTTTATATAGATGCTGAAGAGAGTCTTTAAGTAATTCTTTAAATAGGATCAAAAAGGGATATTTATAGCTGAGCCTTAACTATACTCTATAGAGGAACCCGAGGAACTTTATACACAAGCTTATTGGAAGGTCAGAAGTTATATATACGCGTTTTGCGAGCTCAAGGGAATACATTTTGACAGCTAGAAGAGCGTATCTACAGACTGTAAGAGTTTCTATAGTCGAACAAATTACAGAAACTCTCAGGACTGGAGCTAGAAAGCCTCTAAAGATAAACTGAACGGTGCCTCTGTAGACCCATGATACATCTGTATACAAGTTAAAGCTGAGTGTCTAGAAAATTAGTTGGAGGTCAGAGATTTCCTAGGTCCATTAAGTTTTATAAATGATCTGAAGACATCGAGTCTGTGTAGACAAACTGAGACACCAGGGAGTCATTGTATAGACACCTTATAGAAATGCTCAAGGCTGGAGCTAGAAAGCCTCCAAAGATAAACTGAACGGTGCCTCTGTAGACCCATGACATCACTGCATACAAGTTAAAGCTGAGTGTCTAGAAAATTAGTTGGAGGTCAGAGGTTTCCTAGGTCCAGTAAATTCTATAAACGATCTGAAGACATCGAGTCTGTGTAGACAAACTGATACACCAGGGAGTCATTGTAGAAACACCTTATAGACCAAAGGATTTTTGAAGGAGGTCTAGATCAAAAGCCGGACAGTGTATAGTTCACATTGCCTTAATAGGAGTCCATATTTGCAACTTGCTGGACTTCGACTATTCTGCCACCTTTACAGAATAGCTGAAAGATCATATACCTTTAATATAAATACTAGAAGAAAATGTTTATAGGGTGACAGAATATCTGCCAACTGAGGGACAAGAAAGATTGATAGACAAGACAATTTCTACCGCAATCTTGCAGAACACCCGATTTAAATACAATACCTTTCTTATGAGGGGACATTGGAGGTCTGCGAGTCTTTACCGACGGACCAGCGCCAGGGAAAATTGATAGTGAAATACGATTCTCGATAGCCTCACATAAAGTTATTATATCTTTACAAACATGTGATTATGCAAAGATCGAAGGAGCCTTTCGTTGGGAGGGAAGTTAGCGTTTATAGACAAATTGAGAGTTCCGCAGAAGTTTACACTATTTTAAAAAAGTGTGCGACTAGATAAAGTTTTTATGGAAGATTTAATATTTATAGAAATGTAGGTTGCATTTTTTGTCTACACAATAGCTTTATGAAAGAGTTTTCCACCTTTGAACAACTCGTTGGCCAATACTGTGGCATCTTCATCTTTACAAACACATTGACACATTACATTGAAAAACAAAAATCCAAGATAGCCTGTGTTTTTTTACTCGTTTCAATTTTGATATTTCTAAATTTCAAAATTGCAATTGTCCACTTTTTTCTTGTTTGCAGTTAAAGTTAGTTGTTTTCATATGTCTTTGACTTTTATCTAGTCATTATATGCTATGCAATCCTCTTTTTTGTTGCTATTATTGAAATAGGAAATGGGCTGGCCAATTTTTTGGCATCATAATCCTGTCCCAAAGTCGCCGTGTATCATAATTTCTGTCTTTTTGTGACAGAGGGAGGATTCTTTTCTATTTTTGGTTGAAAACAAGTTTATGCTAATGTCGTTAAATGGAAACGGAAATCGATTTTTTAATGTTTTTATATTTTCTATATTTTTCAAACGGAATCTAGAAAATATCTTACAGGAAAATATCGCCATGGATATGTACCAATGTTTAGTTTTCTTACATGTTTTTTTAATATTTAATATATTTTTGTTTTAAATAATCCGAAAAAATATGAATATTTCCTCCCCATTTACTCCTATTAAATAATGCATGTATGTTTTGGACAAAATTCAAATTTATGTTCTTAAATGTGAAATGCACTGATTTACATAATTATGATGCTGTAGAACGTATATATAGTAAATATGTATATGTATGTAGTATGACGGCAAGAAAGGATTTATCGTTCATTTCCTCCTTCCTTGGTTTTGATAGGTAGCAAAGAGACCAACATACACTCCCGCACACACACACACACACATCTGAGGCACATAACGTTCCGTATACGATTGAATGTGGCTAAAATTTGTACGGAGGATATCCTGTATTCAACTAACTATACCCACATGTGTGATTATCTTACACAGTGGTAGTGGGTAGCTATACTAATGGCTATAGTAGATGTGGTTGGTGGTGTTGCCTAGTAGTATGGACCACATTTAAATCACAGTAAAACTGTATGTTTTATAATATTATACTTTGCAAGAGATTTATGTGTAATTCATCCACCCTCATAGGATACGCATATTGTATAGTTTGATGGTGTTCATCGTCTGCTTTTTTTTCAAGCGTTTGCTTGGATTTTAGCTACGTATCGGAGGATTGGAAAATAATATTTTCTGTTGAGCATGGGAATATGGGATAATAATTTACAGGCAGTTTTTTATTTATTTGATCAATTCAATTACTTTAAAGGATTGTGGATGGATTGGTTTAAAAAATACTTTATTTTATTTGAGAGGGATTTGGAAGGTGAGGTAATTATTGTGATTTTTAATTGGGAAAATTAATCCAAAATAGTACTTAAGGGAACCCCCCTCTCGATTTTAATTTTTCAAGATTTTCAATGGGCTGGTAAATCAATACCAATGCTTGTTAAGGTTTTTAACTTTGCACATATATAATTTAAGATTTAAAATAGAAGAAAAATAATTTACAAAAAATTTTTGTTGTTGTTTTGTTGTTGTTTTTTGTAATTAAAGAAAATTCCTTATTTTGATGGCGGGCATGATAACTCCTCACTGGAACATCGGAATCCGAAAATTCCAACGGTGTTAGAAAAAGTACATGTCTAGCTCTCGTATTAACTAGGATTATTGACTTCGCTCTAAAATTAACAAAATGGTGGACCTTTGAAAAAATATTTTTGGAAAATCGCCGATTTTTTACCAAAACCAAAGTTAAAAAATAAGGAAGATCTTCACCGATTGGCTTTATCCTAGTTCATACGATAGCTATACACTCACAGATAAACGTGTAAAAATTTGAAATCGATTGGGTTATCAGTTTTTGAGTTATCGTGCCCGCCATTCGCCAAAAATGTTTAGAGAAAAACGAGTTTAAAGTTTGAGAAGCCCTTCAGCCGTCACTTGCTGCTGACACAATAAATCGGCTATATCTTCAAGAGTTCTTGAGATTTTCATTCGGAAATTTGTAGGGACATTCTTTAATTAGTGAAGATTCGAATTATATCAACAAAATTTTTGACCCCGAGAATGGGGGGGTCCCCCTTAATAAAATAATATCATGTGATCTCCTTCAGCAAATATTAATTACTAGATTAGATGTATTTGCAGGTACACATCAGCACCGAATCGTCTATAGACTACAACATAAATTTTGGGTCTAATATAAGGGTCTTCGTTTTTTAATAAAAACTGGAAAAAATCTGTTTATACGTTTTGTAAAGTCTGTTACGAACCACTTCAATACAAAACCACACATACACACATATGTAGAGGCTATTAAGCGTTTCTCATCCACCAACGTATGTGTGGTTACTTAAACATTAATGCATTTGTGTTTGAATTTATATACAGCTATCGTTCAAATATAAAATACAATTTCACAGGAATTTAAGAGTCAATGCACTACTCCCAGTCAGATGCATTTGAAGTTGTGTTTAATTTTGTAAATATGTATGAATGTAAAGATTTGTTTAAAACTATTGTTATGTATATACAGTGGACGAACTGAAAGATGTCTGAATTCGAAATGTTGAGAGTCATTTTTAAAAGCGTGCAGGACCTGCTGAAATAAATTTTTATAGACGAAATGAAAGTAGTTTTTATAGACGTGTTGGAAAGGACATAAATAGACGACGAGTTGAAGGAGGCTTTCTGAATGAGCTGAAGGGAGATGAAGAGAGTCTTTATAGATTCGAATGTAGTCTTTATAGACGATTCGAATGTAGTTTTTATAGACGAATTGAAGGGAGTCTTTATAGGCGAGCTTAAACGAATCTTTATAGAGTTATTTATTATTTACCAGCTGAAGAGTCTCTATAGAAGGCCAGTCTCTAATTGTCTTTATAGCTAACGGGGGTCTTTATAGACTATCTGAACGGAGTCTTTTATATACATTCTTATAGACTAGCTTAAAAGAGAGTCTTTATAGATTAATTAAGAGATAATATGTGTTGTTTGTTTTCACTAAAACGTAAAGGGCTGAGCGACACTGCCTGTAATATAAATTACCTAAATAAGAATTGAAGTAGTCTTTAGGAAGTCTTTATGCAGTTCGTTTCGGAGACGAAATGAAGAAAATATTAGCTGAAGGCATTCGACACCTAACTCCCTACCCTTAGATCATGTCCATTTTTTATCCAAGACGTGCTCAAATGAGTCTCTGCAGACCAAACGCCTGTACTATTTATGGAAAGCTTAAAGAACACAGTTATGGACTTTTATATGTCAGCTAGATAGAATCTTCACATACGAGCTGAAGGGTTATGGTGTCTACTTATGTGAGCTGAACAACCAGTGAGACCTTATAGACAAGCCGAGTGTAGAGACATTTTTATGAACTGGTTTAAGAGGTTCTGTACAAATTAATAGAAGGTAGGAAATTTTATAGGGGAGCTGAAAGTCGTTATAGAAGGTCTTGTATGACTAGCTGAAGTGTAATGTGTCTGTCATTAAAACTTCCTGACCGGTATATAGACTAAAAGTAAATCCTGGACCTACCACCATCTAGTGTAACTAATTCCGCTCTTCTATAGAAAAATATATTGTATTGTATATATCTATTCTATACATATTTTCCGCTCCAGCTAACCTTTATAAAGACTACTCTTTCAAATTATTTCTAGACATTTCCCCACTGTATTTCCTCTGTGTGTGTAATTTTGTTTTTGCAGTTGAATGAAACAGCAACAAAAACAACGAATCTGCGAACAAAAGAGGCCTAGTGGAACAGAAACAAAAAAAAAAAAAAAAAAAATGAGAACTATTGCAACCATAATTAATATTAATTAAATAAAATGTAACAATTAAACATACAGCGGAGAGTGAATTCATTTAATGCTGCTGTGGATGCTGCTTCAATATTTATGATCCTGTTCAGTTGTTGTTATAATTTTTGTTGTATGTACGTATGTGTGTGAGTGTGTGTGTGGAAGAAAGGTCATAAACACTAACGCTTGTGATATGGTATGAAAATATTTTTACAAAATAATATTCACACACACAGAGGCACACACATACAAAATAATAATGCAGAGAATTGCAAGTTATTTGTAAAATAATACGAGATTACAAATATGTATTTATATATACATTTCAAGTGTGTGGGTGTATCATATATAGTGTGTGTGTGTAGGTTCGTGTGTACTCTCCAAAGGATTCTGTGGAAAACCCCAAAGAAACGCAAGCAATTAAATTTTATACATGTATATATTATTTATTGATTTGGTATTTAATAAAATAAACAATTCGAATAATGTAAACACCTGGTATGCCATCGACTTGTACGGAAAATTTCCATTATGGAAAATTCAAAAACAAAAAATGTGAAAAGATTTCATTGAGTTTGAATTTAATATATAAATACTTTATTTAATTGATAATGGATTATTTTCTTGGAATCTTCCTTTAAATTTAAGTATATTTCATATTTATCGACGGAAAGAGAGAAGTATACGAGTGCAAAGATAAACCCCCTCAATTAAGGTTATTTTCGAATTATCTTGGTTAAAATTCTTTCCAAATTGTTTGCCATAGTTTCATTATAACAAAATACTCCCCAGCTACATACCATTTGTCTGCTATTGTGTTGTGAGCTCTTTCTTAATTTCCTAATTACATACCAATATTGAAATGAAAAATTTTCAAGGATACTATCTTGCACTTTTTTCTGTAACACGAAGCGAATCATTATTTATTGTCCAAGCGAAGAAGACAAAAAAACGTCATTTGGAGAAAAATTCAAATCAGACGCTATTTGATAACCTATAAGTCGCCACAACCGCACTAAACCCCACCACCACCACAATCGCCACCATCATCATCAACATCATGGACCATATCGTCCTCAAGCAGCTGCCCACAGCATTCCATAGCTTAGGCAATAAATCAAAGAAATTAATCCTTCCTGAGTTTATTAGTGAACAAAATCTTACCATGACCGGCAGAACATTATGCTTTTGCCAAGTGTCGTCTACATTTGTTTACCAATACTTGCAAATAACTTACCGCGCTGCCTCGATTACTCTACTCTATATAGCGTTCAGGGCAGTTTGGTGGGTGTTGTCCTAGTTGTCGTCTTGGGTTCGTGTTGTTGTTATTCGACTTTGCCGGTGTCTTTATCATTGTGACCGGCATCACTGAAAAACTTTCAAAACGAATCAGCATTGTAATCGGAGGTACAGGTAATGGTCATGGAAAAAGACTCAGAAAATAGGGGTGATATAATCAGCTTGTGTGATGTAGTTTCTACATAAAGTAGATGGCTCACATGATATTATTTGGTCCATAAAAATGCCCTGGATTTTAGTTTCTTTATAATTCAGATTTACAAAAGAATCACTGACCTTCAGTTTGTGCATTGAAATATCTTCAGTCCTTAGATCGATTACATAGCTGGTCACAGTATTCAAGTATTCTATAAACTCTATTGGGCCTTGGGCTTTCCATTACAGACTTCCAGTTCATCTAAAAATATCCCCATCTAAATCGTTTATAAAAATAACTTCCACCACGTCTATAAATATCACCTCCAGCACAACATTGCAGCTCGCCGAACTTTCTTCAGTTCGTCCACAAAGGCTCATTGCATTCGTCTACAAACTTCGTCTAAATAAACATACTTCAGCTCGACTATAAAATCTTCCTGTCGTTCCTCTATAACGTATCTCTTCAGTTCGATTATTTATACCTCCTTCAACCCGTCTATAAAGACTCCCTTCAGCTGCTATATATAGACTCCCTTCAGCTCGCCTATGAAGACGACCTTCTGCTCGACTATAGAGACTTCCCTGAGCTCGGCTACAAACTCGTATTTGTCTATAAAGACTACCTCCGGCTCGTATGTAAAGACTCCCTTCAGGTCATTTATAAAGAACTCCCTTCAGCTTGTCTATAAAGACTCTCTTCAGTTCATCTATAGCGATTATATAAAGATTCCCTTCAGTTCATCTATAAAGACTCCCCCAGCTCGCCTTCTGCTCAACTATAGAGACTCCCCTGAGCTCGGCTACAAACACACATTTGTCAATAAAGACTCACTTCAGCTTGCCTATAAAGGCTCCCTTCAGCTCGCCTATAAAGACTCCCTTCAGCTCGTCTGACTTCAACTCCTCTATAAAGCCTCCCTTCTGCTCGCCTATAAAGACTCCCTTCAACTTGTCTATAAATACTCCTTTCACCTCACATATAAAGACTTACTTCAGCTCATGGGTAAAAACTGATATTAGCCCTTTTTAAATCAATATTCTCAATCTCCATTCCCTGACCAGTTATCGTAGTTTCATCGGTGTTGTATGTTGGCAACATAATAAATTACCCCAATGTCCAAAATAGAATGCACAACTTTATTTTCGGAATCAAAGTGATGGCGACGACCATGGCCAGTGCTATGTATGGCTGGCAATGACGACCACGACAAGAACAAGAACAACAACAAGGCGAGTAGATGACTAGATCGAAAATGTCCTTAAAGACAAATGAATAACAACAGCGGTAACACAACACGCGCGCTCATATACAAAAGAATGCAAGAACAACAACAGCAAACAACACTAAGCAATGAAAATTGACTAAATGTGGCAAATATTAGAAGTAAGCAAATCCGACACAATGATGGTAATGCCCGTTGGCCATGTCAGTTAAATTTAGAAACTGGTTAGATGATGGCTGTGGTGGTTGGGGTCTGGCTGGCTAACTCGATAAATGTGAATGCGGATTGTGTGAGAATACTGCGAGGGGGGATGTCGTCGTGGGATAACATTTCGCCGGCCATGGCACGTCTGAAATATTGTAGAATGTTTTAGCGAACATAATAATCAGTTATCTTAAGCTGTCCCCTCTCTCTATCTACTTCTCTCCCGCACACCTCGCTCTCGGTCAGCTGTATTATCGTTTGTAGCCGCATGGGATTTATGCGTATTAAATGAGAAATTAATGAACTTTTCCCTACCGTATAACGTGAATGTTTTCTTTTTTATTTTATTGATAATAATCCTTCTTAGGATAGACACATCGCACACAATGCCAGAACCGCTTCCACCGCCACCAGCTTAACATTGAAAAACTTAACATTGACGGAGGAACAAAGAAACTACAAAACGATAAACATAACCATGAGAAATCCCTTCGGTGCAGAGAAAACGAACTATGAACCCAGAGAGAAAAATTAGAATCGTTTATAAAAATAACATTAAAAATTATGTAATCATAGGAAAAGCGATCATAATAAGAATACTTCATCCTCCGTAGTAAATTAATTACAGGACGTTTGAAGAAATTATGGCCAGTGGAGACTTTAATTATGACGTCATTTTTTTGTTATAATAACATATTGGATTATTTGTGGGAAGATAAAAAGCCAGACAGAAAATATTGAGGATTGGTTTGTGATTTGTGGTTGATAGGTTTTGGTTTAATGATGAATTTGAAGGAAAATTTCAATATATATATTTTTAACAGAATATTTGTTAAAGACTTATCAGAAGAGTGAATGTTATGTTTAAGCATACTTTTTCATGGGCTATAAATCGTTGATTCTTAACATATATTAAAAAAAAATTATCAACAAACGTGGTTTAAAAACAAATTTTCCATCAAAAAAAAATCCAAGAACCAGTGCAAGATTTAGATTTAAATTATTTTTTAAAATAACTGCTCGGAATCTGGATTATAAAATACTAAATATTTTTCAGAATGATTAAAATATTTTTTTTCATAGACCATACCTAAACATTATTTTTTTAAGAATTCGAGGCCTTCAGATCTTCTATAAATACTACATGACTTCAATATATGTGTCAAACCTACAATAACTTCATATTTTACCTAGAGAATGCTAGAATTCCAAATATTCTTAAAGAAATTCTAGGTTTTGGAGCATGTATAAACTCTACGGGGCGTTTAGATATCTAGTACCAGCTCTTCTATAGACTACCTTCAGGTCATCTATGAAGACGACTTTTCAATCGTTTATGTAGACTGCCTATCGTCGATATAGAGTGCCTTCAGCTAGTCTATAAAGACTCCATCCAGCAAATCTATATAGATAACATTCAGCTCGTCTTTAAAGACTCCCTCTAAAACGTCTTTGAAGATCAATCCTACTCGTGTATAAATACGCCACCATTTCGTCTATAAATACCCCCACTTCTATACACTCCTTTCCTCCAGATCGTCTTCAGATACTCCCTCCTGCTCGTTTATGAAGATTTCCTCGAGCATGTCTATAAAGACTCTCTTCAGCTCATCTATAGGGACTTCCTTCAGCTCGTCTACAAAGAAACCCTTCAGAGTCCCTTAAGCTCGTCGATAAAGACTCCCTTCAAAACGTCTGTAAATACCATTCCTGCTCGTCTGTAAATAAGCCGCCAACTCGTCCATAAATACCCGCATATCTATATGCACTCCCTTCTTCCCTTCGTCCTTAGAGACTCCCTCCTGCTATAAAGGTTCTATGAAGATTCCCTGTAGCAAGTCTATAAAGACTCCTCCAACTCGTCAATAAAAATTACATGTAGGTTGTCTATAAATGCCACATCCAGCTCGTATAGAACGACTCCCGTCAATTATTCTAAATAGGCTCCCCTCAACTGGTCTAGAAAGACTCCCTTCAGCTCGTCTATGTTGACTTCCGTCAGCTCGTCTGTAGAGACTCCCTTCAGTTCATCTATAAAGACTCCCCCCATCTCATCAATATAGCCTCGCTTCAGCTTGCCGACAAAGGCTCCCTCCATCTAGTCTACAAATACACCATTGAGCTCAATTTCGTCTCTCTATAGAGACTCCCTTCAGCTCGTCCATAGAGATTCCATTCAGCTCCTCAGGTTGTCAATAAAGAATATTTTTGAAGGAGTAATCCTTAGACTGGATTTTTTAAAGAATAATTTTTCAAGGACCATTATTAGCCTGGATATATATTTTTGTAGAACTGACAGATAATGGTATTTATACCCTACACAACTATGTTGTCAGGGTATTATAGCTTTGTGCAGCCCCAAAATTTTGTAACGCCGCGAAATATTGGTTGGACCTTTAAGTACACCGATCGTTATATCTCGACTAGCAGAGTCGATCTAAACATGTGTGTCCGTCCGTCCGTCTGTCTGTCCATTACAATTTGTAAACACGATACAGGCCAAAGTTATGGACCAATCTTCACGAAATCTTGCTTGTAGGATGGGTTCTGACCAATGAAGACCCCTATTGCTTTTGATAAAGATCGGTTAATATTTAGGCGATGAAATGGACCAAATACTTAATTTTTGTCGGTTTTTCTGGTCGCTCCAGAGACCGCAATTATGGCCCAAACATCTCGCTGGTCAAATGGGCCCTCACTTTTGTGTGAAAAATTACAAAATTTGTATTCTATGGTGTATATATTTACTCCTGAAGGACATAGACCCGAGAAGTTGATAGTATATCAAAGAGTAGTAGTTGGCCTTTAAATTGATACCAACTATATTGTCGTTGGTACTCGGATTCGGGAGTTACACTTAAATAATGTTCCATGAGATGTTCCATCAGATAATAATTTTTCGGATGAAGTGGACCGAAAACTTAATTATTTGTACTTTTCGAGTCGAAAGCCGAATATCTCAACACAACCCACGGTGAAGGGAATCTGGACAAGTAATTGGAGGGGCTGTACAGATTATTAGTAACATTTGTTGACCTCTAGCCAGTCAAAAGTGTGCAAATATCGCGAAATATTGCCCAATCTCAGAATAAAGAACCACAGAAAGTTAGATTTTCATGGAAGTTGTGTAGGGTATCATATGGTCGGCCCTGTCCGACTATACTGCTCCGCTCACTGGTTTTTAACTAAGTTATTTTAAGGACTTACAGATCATAGATAAAATGCCAGGAAAAAAGAACTTCATCATTTCCACGACGCTATATTAAACAACATCGTATAGAACACACACATACATTTATATATATTTACAATTTTTTAACAGCGTTCTTTGTTGTTTTTGTTCTGTTGGTGCTGTTGGCCCAGTCTGTTTAGTTATTCGTTAAATAAAAAATGTTGTATTCTTGTGAATTGTTACTGTTGCTCTATTTATTATTTATTTGTTGTTGTTACTACTGCTGTTGTTGTTGTTGTTTTTGTTATTTTTTCTAATGAATTGGCCTTCCATGGAAGTTTATGTACATTCGAAATAATTGCTAAATTTATTCATAAGAAATATTTTTTTTTCTAAAAAACGAAAAAAAAATCTATTCATACAGAATTTTTAATGAAGTGACAGTTAGTTAAGGACAGGGGCGTAGTTATCATGGATTTCAAATCCATGGAATCATAATATAATTACATGGATAGGTCAAATTTGTTCTGTAAGAGAATTGGTATGTTTTCATTTTGCAACTTGCCTACCCATAAGCTACGCCCATGGTTGTAGCATTTGTTGTGACAATTCGTGCTGAGCTTTTTTGTTTGTTTGTGTTTCTTATAACATTATAAATTTTCTATATTTCTATATTGTCTCTATAATTAACTGTTGAAAACTAATTGCAAATTTAATTAACAAAGAACGAAAAAAAATAATGAATACAACAAGGACTTTGAGGGCAATAGACAAATATTTAATTGTTTCAAATAAATTACTGGCATTGTATTCGTTGTATATATTTTGAAATACAAAAAAAAAAATGATAACGCTGGAGGTTAAGGACACACCAGGGACTTTGATTATAAATTTGTGTAACAAATAATTTATACAATTTTTAGATTAACTTAATTAAAGGCTAGTTTGTCGAACGGTAACAGAAAGAGTCAGTGGAAAATCAGTAAGGAAAGTAGTAAAGTCGGACTGGGCCGACTATATGATACCCTTCACCACTTTGGGTATATTCTACATATGTATCCTAACAGACGACGCGTTTTTGCTATATATCTATATCTGAACCGATTTCGGGGAAACTTGCCAGAGACTAATTTATATTACATCAGTACTTTGTGCCAATCGGCCTAGCTATGAATCTTTTCACGAAGCTTTGCAACATCATTCTAGACTTAATTCAGTACCCTATACTTAAATTCGTGCAAATCGAAAGATATATAGAGACTTTGGTGCACCAATTACATAAAATATTTAAACCTAAACCGATTTTCACGAAACTTAGCACACGTCATTCTAGCCTTATTTCAGTACGCTATGACAAATTTCGTGCAAATCAAATAATTTTCAGAGACTTTGATGCACCAATTACCTAAAATCGGATGAAAATATATATAAGAGCTATATCTAAATCTGAACCGAATTTCACGAAACTTTGCACACATAATTCTAGACTTAATTCAGTACGCTATGCCAAATTTCGTGGAAATCGAAAAATATATAGGGACTTTGGTGCACAATTTACATAAAAAAGACGAAACTATATATGGGAGCTATATCTAAATCTGAACCGATTTTCTCGAAACTTGGCACACATCATTCTGGACCTAATTCAGTACGTTGTGCAAAATTTCATGCACATCGAAAGGTATATAGGAACTTTGGTGCACCATTTACATAGAATCGGAAAAAACTATATATGGGAGCTATATCTAAATCTGAACCGATTTCCCCGAAACTTGGCACACATCATTCTGGACCTAATTCAGTACTCTATGCCAAATTTCGTGCAAATCGAATGATATATAGGGACTTTGGTGTACCATTTACCTTAAATCGGACGAAACTATATATGGGAGCTATATCTAAATCTGAACCGATTTTCGCGAAACTTGGCACCCATCGTTCTGCACCTAATTTAGTGCTCTATGCCAAATTTCATGCAAATCGAAAGATATAGAGGGACTTTGGTGCCCCATTTACCTTAAATCGGACGAAAATATATATGGGAGCTATATCTAAATCTGAACCGATTTTTATGAAATTTTACACACATCATTCTAGATCTAATTCATTACGCTGAGCCAAATTTCGTGCAAATCGAAAGATATATAGGGACCGTTTACATTAAATCGGACGAAAATATATATGGGAGCTAAATCTAAATCTGAACCGATTTATCCCAATTTCAATAGGGTTGGTCCTTGGGCCAAATAAGTGACTTGTACCAAAGTTCATCCAAATCGGATCATAAATGCGACCTGTACTTTGTTTACAATTTAACATCTACAGACGGACGGACGGACATGCATAAATCGACTCAGAAAGTGATTCTATGCATATTCTCAAAAGGAACCATGTGTCTATCTCGTTTCCTTTTGCCTGTTACAAACATATGCACAAAGACATAATACCCTGTACCACAGTGTGGTGAATATATATTTTTTTTTATATTCCACATCTTCTTTGGTTGTTAAAAAATATTTTTGTTTAATTCACATTTCGATCTTTTATTAAGAAAACTAATCTTCTGATGAAAAAAAGTATAAAATATATGCCTCTGTTGTAAATTTATATTTCGGCTGGTTGTTGGAAGCTATTTTTTCAAAAATCTAAATCCCTGTTGGGTTTGAAAAATAAAATTCTAAAAATTTCAGGTCTCAGGTTCCTTTGTTAATAATATGTTCTAAAAAAATCCAATTTCATTTTTGTTATGTAAAAAAATATATATTTTTAATTTTTTCTTGCGGAACTAACAAGTTAAGTTAACAAATACATTATTTTGAGACAACTTGATATCATCCTTAAACAATTTGTTATTTTATTTTCCTTGCCATCAAATCCACTTAAGTATTTGTTTATGGGGAAAATAGAGTTTTCCTCGAAAAGGTAAACTTCAAAGTTACGATAAATGTTTGTCTGGCATTTGTTTCTACTTTTCGGCAAGGATTATTGTCTGTCCGTATCCTTTCCTTGCTTCATTTGCAACGTTTTGTTTTTTTTTTCGGTTTAGGTGTTTCTTCTCTTTTGATGACTTATTTTTCATCTCCTCCAATTTTTCGAGCTAAGGTTGTTGTGGGTAGCTGTAAATTAAATCGATTAATCTGACACTTGAAGTAGTTGCTGCACAATTCTACTCGGTGTGCGAATGGTTGAATGCAAGCAATGCCTGACTGGCTGTCTCGCACTTTTCAACCACAAACTGCTGTGAAAAGTTTGAGACATACTCTGCTAGTTTTTTGGTTTGGCTGATTGGTTTTTGTGGTTAATGTGTTCTTTCTTCGTTCGTTCGTTCGTTCGTTCTGTCTTCATCGTGACTCTTTCATTCCATTGTTAACTATTTACGTTGCTCTTGAGAGGATTTTGCATTTGAAAATTAAAGAAGTTTTTTTGTTTTTGGAAAGTTGTTGCTGTTTTGATTTTCGGCAAATAAAGAAAATTCTGTTGGGAGAAGGTAGTAATAGGAGAATAATTGTTAAGATTAAATCGATTATTTAAGTCTTATTCATTTAGGAATGGCATTTAAGGGATGAGGAGAGCCGAACATGTATATAAGGTTTTCTATTAATGTGAGGATGTTTCAGAGTAACTTAAACATATATCGGTAACTTAGTATATAAAATCAGTAGTTTCTACATCACCCATCTACACCTTCTCTTAATAACTCCATGCGATTTCCCAAATGCTCTATACCTAGAAAAAAGCTACTACAATCACAATCCACGAACTTTCTCTAACTGCTCCCCCATTCATTTTATTTATCAAAGAAAACCTGCAATCACAAATGTCCCCCTTACAACAAATGCACTCACTACTTCTCCATTCACTTTGACCCCGAAAATTGCCGGAGGTGTCATTTAAAAACAAAGTCCTATAAAGGGATAAATGTTTTGTCATAATGACACAAAAAACACACATACACACACTTTTGAAACTAGGTGCTTTGACATCATATGTGAACACAATTGCCCTCATAGCTATGCGCCAGTTAAGCCTCACGGCAATGAAATGCAATGTTAATAGTTAACGCATAAACATTGCCCGTACCTCTCACATGCTATCAAATAGACAAGGATACCTACAGACATACAAATAATTGAAATGGAGTTCGTAGAGTAAGGTGGGCATCAGAATTTAAGAAGCCTTTGATGGTATCAAATTGCTGCTAATAAAGAATGCATACATTTTCCAAAGGTATGCACAGTTCGAATTTAGTATAGAGGTCTTAAATTACATTTTTATCCAGCTACTGTAGAATGTTACAGAAATCAGGATTTTAGCTGAAAGTTAAAAAATATATTGTTAAAATATATTCTTAAAAAATCGCGCTTATTTATGGCTTTTTAAAAAATATGCTTTAAACTTAATTAACGCTCATTAAAGCTGCAAGTGAGGATTTTTTCAACAATATTTTTTTAAGGATCATCCGAATAAAAAACATTGAATTTTTTAAGAATACATTTTCAAGGACCATTAGAGCAATAAGCGTGGATTTTTAAAGGAAATTTTTTTAATGACCTCTTGAGCAATAAGCGTGGATTTTTTAAAGGAAATTTTTTTTAATGACCTCTTGAGCAATAAGCGTGGATTTTTTAAAGAATAGTTTTTCAAGGATCTCTTGAGCAATAGCGTGGATTTTGAAAAAAAAATTTTGTTCAAGGATCTGTTGAGCAATAAGCGTGGATTTTTAAAGAATATTTTTCAAGGATCTCTTGAGCAATAAGCGTGGTTTTTTTAAAGAATATTTTTCAAGGATCTCTTGAGCAATAAGTGTGGATTTTTTTAAAGAATATTTTATCAAGGATCTCTTGAGCAATAAGCGTGGATTTTTTAAAGAATATTTTATCAAGGATGTCTTGAGCAATAAGCGTGGATTTTTTAAAGAATATTTTTCAAGGATCTCTTGAGCAATAAGCGTGGATTTTATAAAGAATATTTTATCAAGGATGTCTTGAGCAATAAGCGTGGATTTTTTAAAGAATATTTTTCAAGGATCTCTTGAGCAATAAGCGTGGATTTTATAAAGAATATTTTTCAAGGATCTCTTGAGCAATAAGCGTGGATTTTATAAAGAATATTTTTCAAGGATCTCTTGAGCAATAAGCGTGGATTTTTTAAAGAATATTATTTCAAGGACCTCTTGAGCAATAAGCGTGGTTTTTTTAAAGAATATTATTTCAAGGACCTCTTGAGCAATAAGCGTGGATTTTTTAAAGAATATTATTTCAAGGACCTCTTGAGCAATAAGCGTGGATTTTTTAAAGAATATTATTTCAAGGACCTCTTGAGCAATAAGCGTGGATTTTTTAAAGAATATTATTTCAAGGACCTCTTGAGCAATAAGCGTGGATTTTTTAAAGAACATTATTTCAAGGACCTCTTGAGCAATAAGCGTGGATTTTTTAAAGAATATTATTTCAAGGACCTCTTGAGCAATAAGCGTGGATTTTTTAAAGAATATTATTTCAAGGACCTCTTGAGCAATAAGCGTGGATTTTTTAAAGAATATTATTTCAAGGACCTCTTGAGCAATAAGCGTGGATTTTTTAAAGAATATTATTTCAAGGACCTCTTGAGCAATAAGCGTGGATTTTTAAAGAATATTATTTCAAGGACCTCTTGAGCAATAAGCGTGGATTTTTTAAAGAATATTATTTCAAGGACCTCTTGAGCAATAAGCGTGGCTCTCAAAGTTACTCTATACATAAACGATATATCTAGGGTGTTCTCTATATAAAAGTATTTCCTTTATAGGAGAAGTACAATTAAAAAGAAAAAAAACTCCTGTCTATAAAAGTCCTTCCAAAGGTCTTCTATCTACGGAGGGCATTTTTTGTGTAAATATCTTTACAGGTTGTGCTCTTCTCATATCAAGTTGTATACATACAGAACATTTTTAGAAGCCTTTAATAAATAGAAACTTCTCAAAAGTATTTGGTTTATAGAGGACCTCTTCCATCCACATTAGACCTCACAAAGAGGTTGTTTCAAGAATTATTTTCAGTCTTACATTTTGATCATTTAATCAGCATTATTCAATTTTAACGATAAACAATTACTCTCAGATATGTTCCATGGGGGTTATGGTAATAATAAAGGCCAAACATATCAATGAAAACTTGTTTGTTTCCCAGAAAAAATTCTTATGAAAATTTAAATTTGACAATAAGCTTATTATACCATCACAATGAGCTTCATTGTTTATTGGCGATGATACTGCTTCGGTTGCTGCTGCCGGTGCTGATGATGATGATGATGGTTAAGCTCTATAAAACATTATCATTTCCATGATAGCTCTCTGATGGTGGTTATAACCTTTTTGTTGCACATTTAGTGGCCGTGTGTGGTGTTGGTGGCAGTGTCGACTTGATGGTTGTGGGCATATTGGGGACAAAATAAATGACACTCTGGCTGAGGCCATGAATGCCGCACTGCAGCGATTACTGTCAATGCTGTGTAACTCTAGGCCTAATAAATGTTTTGCATTCTCCACATACATACGCACACTTACACACATTGGCAAATGGTCTTCTTGCAGCTAACATTGTTGCTAAATGCTGCAAATCTCAAATGTTTGCTGGTTGTGTAAAGCGTTTTTTTTTTTTTTGTTTCGCCTGAATGTGATTGTACTCGTAGTCGTAGGATTTCGGCTAACTACTTACCAATGTAATCCATACGAAAATAGAACTTTGTGTCCAACTCACCTCCGCACAAAAATGGGATGGTTGATAGTGGCATCGTCATCACACATAAGCAGCATCTGTGTCGCCATGCACAACGTTAGTCTACCCTAGCTCAATAGTGTCAATGATAGTGTAACCGTTCCAAACCAAAAAAATCTGCACCACCATAAAAATTGCAAGGAACCAATTCTACCATGGCCTCGCAATTGTAGAATGGTCATTAGACATTCAAAGCATTTGAATTATAGACGAATTTTCCTTTTTTGGTCAATGCATACAATGGCATGTGAAGTGTTCGCATGAAGCCCACTTAATAGTATTAAAACACTCATGGGGTAATAAAGCGTTGTTGTTGTAAAGCGATTCTTAAGTGGAATTGAAATTGAAGAGGAACAATAGCGGAAAAGATAAACATGCATGGAGACAATAATGCACCTTGCACAAAAAACTAAAGATGAAGATTTCCTTCAGTCCGACTAAGGATTACTTTTTAACTGTCTATAAATACCCCTCTTCAACCTGTCTATATAGAATCCATTTAGTTCATGTATATAGAATACATACAGTATCTTAACTCACTGACATTCAGCTTGCCCATAAAGGTTTATTGCTTACAGTTTTTCATTAGATAATTCGTATAACTTATCTAAAATACTTCCCTGTCTTCAGATCGTCTACAGAGATTACCTTCACATCGCGTATACACACTTCCTACTTCATCTCAGCAGGCCTTTATTTACTCCTCGGCTATAGATACTCCCTTACTGGAGCCCATGTATGGAGACTGAATCACTTCAGCTCTCACGCGGAAAGTCCTGACCATCATATAAATACTCACACCCTTCATTTAATCCATAAGGACTTCCGGCCGTTAATATAGTCTGCATATACTCTGCCCAGTATGTCGGTAAATTCGCCCTCCAGCTCATTTACTTTGACTCCTTTGCCGTAAGCTTTTCTATAGAGATACACCCTGCTCTTAGGATTCCTAACTTCAGCTATAGGGGCTCCCTTCAGATCTTCCATAGAAACTCCCCCTATCTCGGTTTTAAAACCTCCTTTCAGCACATATGTAGAAACCACCATGAGCTCAGCTTGTAGATAGAACCTCCATCCGGTCCTTGATGCATATATAGAGATTCCCTTCAGCTCGAATATAAGTTATCAGCTCTTCAGCTCTTTTACTCAGATTCTTTGCAGCTCGCCTAAGCCTCTCTTCATTTTATCTTTAGAGTCGATCTCTCGCCTGATTTAAGAAGTTCACTTCAGCTCATCTGTAGAGTCCATCCTCAGCTCGTCTTCACCTCATCCAAAGATTCACCCTTAATTTCTTTGGTTTTCTGTTTGGATCACGTCTATGGGGATTCCATTTGGCTTCTTTATAGAGCGGCTCCTTAGCTCGTCTTTAGAGCTCTCCTTTAACTTTTCTTAAGAGCTTCTCTTCAGCTGTTAAGACATACTATCTTCAGCTAACCTAGTCTTGGCTCGTACCTAAGGACTCCATACACTTATCTAATTTATAGAACCTCCATTCCTAACGACTCCATTTAGCTCCCTTACCTCGTCTTTAGACAGGTTGATAATCCCATCTACAGTTCGCTCATCCCCTCGTTTTTAGAATCACTATTCAGTTCGTCGGTAGATTCTCTCTTCAGCTGTTGAGCGTCCCTTCAGTAAGTCCATAAATCCTCTCCTCATCTCGTTTATAGATAATCTCTTAGCTTGCCTCTAAAGACTCCTTGACTTCAGTTCATGTATAGAAACTCGTCTATAGAAACTACCTTCAGTTCCTCTACGGAACCTCTCTTCACCTCGTCTTTATAGTTTCTATTCGGCTAATCTGCAAATCTCATTTGCAATTCGACTTTAGGACCTAATTTCATCTTGTCTATAAATAATGTCTTTAGCATATTTTCTTCAGATCGTCGATATAGATTCTCGGTAGCTCGCAAATGGATACCCTCCCTTCAGTTCGTCCATCGAGCCAACCATCAGCTCATTATTAGAGCCTATATTCAGGTTGTCTATAGAGATTCCCTTCAACTCCCATATCCTACCACACGCTCAAATTTTCATCTATTCCTTTGCAGGTATCTCTGACGTGCTTTTGTGTCTAAATCAATCCTTTCTATTATCGTATCCACAAAATGATAATAGAATAACATTTTCGCAAATGCAAATCTAACTAACTGTAACCATAATGTTATTAGCATTAATAGTTTGCAACAACAATAACAACAACCCTTAACCCAAAACAACAACCACAAATACGAGAACGGCAATTCTATCAACCCTATGACAAATAAAAAAAAAATCGCCGGAATGATGTGTTTGCCATCAAACCCAATAACAAGAACAACAACCACCACAGATGATACATCATTAAAACAACTCGTCCCCCTCCGAACATGTACATGTTGCTGCCCCGGCATTTCTTACATTGGCAATTCACCCATTAGGCATTCTGCAAATTTTCGAAACCAAGCAAGTCAACCCAACCGCCATTGATAGCAATCGAATCGACTCGAATTGAATCGAATCAAACCAAAAACCTGAACCGATGCAAAGTCATGCTGGCCATAAATACCCCCTGCTCCAACGGCCCTAAGGATTTTCGATGTTAATGATGACAACTATGATGACGTTCATACAAGAAGCCCCTGCTGTTGATTTTTTGGTCACCCCTTTTTGGAAGGGGTGGGCAAGCGGATGGGGTTTTGTGTAAATGACTGATGCTGTTGATGTCTACGAAATCTTCGAGCTTTTGCCTTTGTCTGGGTTCTATATGACATCGACTCGTTTGAACACACACACGCACTCACTCACAGAAGCTCATGTCAATATGCCTAATATCCTGCAATGATTTTAAATGCCTTTGGCACTTTTTACTAACGACAATGCTGGCGACGATGATAATGATCAGGATGAGATGACAACGATGAATGAGTGAGTAGTGTAAGTGCCTTGGTGAATCCTAGTTAGTTCGGGGGGCTATGAAAATATTCAAAACAAAGTGCAGTGAAATTCACTTATGGTATTTTTTGTAAATGAGCGTACGGATGTTTGTGTGTGCGTTTCTGTTTAGAAAGGAAATGTATGCAGATGTGTTTCGGAAATCACATCTTTGTTGTTGATTATTACTGAAAAAAATACCCCTTTTCAAACGGAAATTTATGCATTATGTTGTTGAATTTCTTAGAGCGATTTTTATCAGTATGGAAGTGAGTATGTGGGAATTTGAAGGGTGAGACTTAGAAGACCCTTCGTAAAAATTTGTGTAGGAGAAAATATTGTAATTTTTATTTTTAGTTATACAATTTCGGGTTAAAACAAAAACACCACATTGAACTTATACCGCACCTAAAAAACAGCACGAGGAACTTATCCGACATTTAGTCCAGATTTATGTCGACATGACTAAATAGACAAAGTTTTTTTTTTCATTTCGATATGCGCTATGTATACTCTGCTCTCCTACATAAACTCACTTCAGTTCATCTAAAGAGACTCCTTTAGACCTTATTTACCTACAGTCCAATTTCTATATTCAACATTTGTCACAATTTGGAAGAGACAATGATTAGCCATAATAACTCATTTGTTTGCTTACATTGTTATTGTATCTATGTGTGTGTGTTCGCTCTTAATTATGAAGGGCAAGAATGTTGATTTTTGTTGTTACTGTTATTGCTCTAATCACTTAAAGATGATTAGTGATGAATTTAATTAAACAGTCATTAATGTATAACAGAGCTATGTAATTATTTCTAAATCGTTTTCATTGTAAACATTAATTATCAATTAAATCGCTGATGCCTAAAGCAATCATCAATTAGGAATTGTATTGAATATTTTATGAAATAATTAAAATTTGAATTAGTTAAATATATTATTTGTAAAAAAAGACTAAGGAACCCCCAAATATAGAACTGTAGACATAAATACTTATAACAATGTTCATAATTTTATGAACCATTTTCAGATTGTCCGGCATTTTTTAAAGAACCTTATGCATTTTTTATTTAATATATTTTCAAGATCTCTAACCATAGAATCTTCTTATTTTTCCAGAGTCATCCGTAACAGTGGATTTTTTTTTTAGATTTACTGAATCGTCAATTAAGAGTGAATTTTTAAGGAACTTCAGTTAAGCGTTGATATATAACAAAATAATTTTAAGGATCATAAGTTAAGCGTGTATTTTTTAAAGGATATTTTTAAGGTTCATCACTTAAGCCTGGATTTTTAAATGTAATATTTAAGGACCACCAATTAAGCGTGAATTTTTAAGGGATATTTTTTAAAAATATTTCAATGATCATATCTTTGACTGTATCTTTAAAGGATTTTTTAAAGACAATCAGTTAAGTGTGGATTTCTTAAATGATATTTTTTTAGGTCTAAATAAAATAAAAGTGGATTTTTTGTAGGATATTTCAAATGACGATCATTTAAGCGTAGATTTTTTATAGGATAATTTAAAGGACGATCATTTAGGATATTGCTTAGGAACCATCAGTTAAGCTGGGAAATTTTTAAAGGATATTTTTAAGGACCATCTGTTAAGAGTGGATTTTTTAAAGGATATTTTCATCATTTCATCATTTAAGCCTGGAATTTTTAACGAATATTTTTTAAGGACAATCACTTAAGCGTGAAATATTTAAAGAATATTTTTAAGGACCATCACTAAACTGTGAATTTTTAAAGGGATATTTCTTAACGACCATCAGTTAAGCGTGGATTTTTAAAGGATATTTTTCGACAAACACCAAAGCTATAAGCGTGGATTTTTAAAGGATATTTTTTCAAGGACCGTCAGTTAAGCGTGGATTTTTACAGGATATTTTTTGAAGGACCATCAGTTAAACGTGGATTTTTAAAGGATATTTTTCAAGGACCATCAGTTAAGCGTGGAATTTTATAGACTATGTTTTAAAGATCATCAGTTAAGGGTGTTTCTTAACGAATATTTTTTAAAGGTTCAGTTAAGCGTGGATTTTTTAAAGGATCATAATCTCATCATTTTCTGAGGAATATTTTTCAAGGAACATCTATGGGAGTGGACCACTCTTTGATACAGGATATTGTGTCTTTGTGCATATGTTTGTAACAGGCAAAATGAAACGAGATAGACCAATGATTCCTTTTGAGAATATGCATAGAATCACTTTTTAAACCGATTTATGCATGTCCATTCTTCCATGTTAAATTTTATACAAAGTTCAGGTCGCACTTATTATTCTTATCAGATAAAATTTCGGTACACGTGTTCACGTCAATGGCTCTTTAAAAATACAACGTCTGTTAGGATGCATCTTTTGAATATACCCGAAGTGGTAAAGGGTATAATATAGTCAGCCACGCCCGACTGTACTACCTGCCGTACTGGTAGAAGTATATTTTTGTGACCATCTCTAAATGATATTTGTCATGAACCATCTCTGGGCGTGACATTTAAAAAAACTTGTCTTTTTGACCCCTTTTGAAGCCTTACAAACATCTGTGCAGAAAATTATCCAATAAGTCCATTTTTGAGATATCTTCTATATTAAGTGTTCCCATTTTCGATATTATAGTTAGTCATTCTATTTCCCACCAAAGTATCTTAAATTCTCATTCAAATTTTTTTCGGGGATTGTAATTTAGGGCAATCTTTTGACGTGACCCCCATATTTGGAAGGTTTTAGCGGCATAATCCCATTAATATGGTTCCAGGTTCATTGAGACTGAAACCATTTTTCCAGCAAATGTTTTATATATGTCCATGTTTTTCGATATACATTTCTCCACTTTTTTCAAGGTCCATAAAAAAAGTAAACGATTTTATTTTAAAGAATACATTCTTAGGAAACAAATCTACGTGTGGATTGTTTAAAGATTTTTTTTTTTTTGGAAACGTTGATTTTCGAAGATATATGTTTCTATGGGCTCTTTCTCAAAGCGTAGTTATTTTTAAAAATATTTTTCAGGTGTCTCTCCTAAACTTGGGTTTGTAAAAACCCTTCCATGTTTGGATTAAAAAAAAATTATGGCCAACAAACGCGTCGCATTTTATAAATATCCTTACAAGGACCACTCCGAATAGTGAATTCTAAAGAAGGCAATTGGTCCAAAATCTGTGTACATCAATGTACAAAAAGTTTGAAATATTTTCTACATTACCCCTTTACCTCTTTCATTTCAATTTCTTTACAATTCGTTGAAAAAAATAAATCATTAAAAAACTCTCTCAAACGAACAAAACAATCAAAACTAATTGTTTACTGATGAATGACATTCAGCCATTCATTGCTTAGCAATGTGAATAACGATCCATTCTGACATGGCATTCTTATCTTTCCAAGAATTCAATGTATAGCACACACACACACATACAACAAATTGGTTTGACTACTAAAAAACGCAACGGGCTTCAACATTATTAGTCATTATGAAAAATTGAAAAAAAAAACCGAAACGAAAACTGAGAATCAAATTATGTCTGTGTTCATTGAGTTAACAAATTAAGCCATACAAAAGTGGTCTTAAAAATCTAATCAAATTAAGCCACAAAAACCATAGAACCATTAACAACAACACTTTGGATTTTTACAGCCATCCTTCCACGCCACTCCACTTCATTGAAGGCAATGGAACATTATTTGTATGCCAATATTTCTATGGCCACAAAAAATCGCTTTGTTCTTAAAGAAATTGTTGGTTTATTTGTTAACAATTCTGTGAAATTTTTTATTGGTTTTTTGAATATTTTTTTTTCTTGTTGGGTGGGTAGCTTGTTGAAATGTAGGTTTATTTATTTGTTTGTCTTTTTGGTTGAAAGATAATAAAAGACCGACTGCTGCTACTGCTGCATTACGCACAATAAATCATGTTAGCTCATCAAAGGACATTGAAAAAAAAAAAGAATTAAATAAACATCAATTGCGAGAAAAGCCCATGAACTCAAGGGGAAATTCCAGTTCGGTGATGGTTTTTTGTATTCCTTGTTAGTCTGCTGATATGTCCAAGGGCTGCCGCCAGACATTAACATTTAATATGAGAATAATAACAAAAGACAACATGCCACACAGACACTCACACACACAGCTGCACAATGATATACGAATAATAAAGAAATAAAAATAAGAGAAAGTGATGTAGAATAAAAAAAGAATGAACATAAAATAAAGAAAGCGTTGGTCATTGTATTTGATTGGATGTATACAGACACATGCACACATATTTATACAGAATTGAGTATACAAATCTTATTATTCATCATCAATAAATAACTGCTGTTGGTGTGACAATGAATCAAACAGAGAGAGAATTTCAAATTTAAAAACACCATTTTGACACAAATGTGTCAGACATTGTCAATTGAATGGTTAATTAAGTGTTGAGTGAGTACTTATAATGTCCTTAGCCAAAAAACCCCATTTATTATAATTGGCTTATTTGTTATTGTTAAATATATTGAGGGTTTTTTTATTGAGAAGGTGGTTATTGTGTGTGAAAAATATAAAAAAATTGCATTTAAATCAAGGTCCTCTGCAATTTTAAAATAAAAACCAGTAAGGAACGTAGAAAAGTTAGACGGGACCGACTATATATTTGGAGATGGATATACTCCTAAGATATTTACTATAACTGACGTAGTTATTGGTGCACAATTTTCATTAAAACGATTGGAAATATATGTATGTGAGCTACGAGTATATGTGCATCGGAACTAATTTTAGTAAGAACCAATAACCTCATTTTAGGCTGAATTTCGTACGTTGTTTTTCCAGGTTTCTGGGTATCCTCCCACATAACGGCACCCCGAACATTCGATATTTTTTGAGATTTTGTATTTTTGGTTCTCATTGTATAGCACATCCTCGTACTATAAATTATTAATATTGAGCCAAGCTTGAGTTCAGGCAATCATATTTTTCTCACGTATTTTTCTGTATATTCAAGGTCATATTATAAACGATATTTTACAAATAACCATCTTTTTAAAATGTTTTAGCTTCACTAAACAAAAAGTTCGTCCCAATTAAACAAGCATTGGGGCTGTGATGAACATCTGTAAAAGTCGGGTGAGTTGTATATAAATCTTAACCCATTTTCAAAACAACGAAATGAGCTGTACCACATTTTATCCAATTTTGAACATACATCCGACCTGTACTTTGTTTACAATAATACATAGACCGACGAACAGAAAAATCAATTCTTATTCATGGTCCTTAAAGAAATATTATTTAAAAACACCAAATAAGGTCTTGGTCTGAGAAAAAATATTCTTTAAAAAGCCCACGCTGAGTCTGGGTCTACAGAAAAAATATTCTTTTAAAAATATTCACGTTTATTCTCGGTCCTTAGAAAAATGATCCTTTAAAATCCACTCTTTTGTTGGTTCTTGAAAAATGTTCTTTAAAAATTCATTAAAAAAAACTTGTTTATGGAACTTTACTGTTCGGATTCAGAAAAACAGACAAAATAGTTCCAGTATTTTAAGGAGTTTGGGCGCCATTTTCAATAGATTGTCAGATATTTGACATTTCACCCACAAGTTTTTCCGTGACAGAACATTCTTTCTGAAAAATAAAAGTCCAACATCATGAAAAGCAAATGGAATATCCACGAAAAAATCACTGAATTACTTGTTATACCCTCAGCCTCAGGTTATATACGGCAAAAATGTGCCTCATCGAAATATTGGTCTTACACTCCATGCTTCTTTGGACTAAATCCGTTTCAGACAATTTAGAGTAGACTTACAAAAGTATGTTCATCCGCTTACCTGTCTGCCCGGCTGGTACGCACGACACTCCTTCTGCTACCTCCCCCACAAAATGATCAAAACTATGTAACCAATTAAATTTTATAATACCATACGGACGGACCATGAGATTTGAGCCAAACATCCTATTATCTTTACCAAGACTAGATCAATTCTGAAGATAGGACCCATTGGTCCACTCCTTCAGGCACCCCCCCCCCCCCCCACTATTAGTCAAAATTTCAATATTTATAAATCCAAAACCAAACGAATAAAATGTCCGTTCTGAACAAGACTTTGCACAACCCTTTATCTTTACCAAACCAACACTAAGTCCAAGTTTGCACAACCGAGCAAAAACATGTCCAATTTAACCCAACTTTGAACAATCTTTTATCTTTACCAAGCCAAGATGAAGTCTGAAGGCGGGACCCCACAAATGGTCATTATTTTAAAATTTTTTATTTATATCCAAACATATATAGATATTCTCTCCGTATTAAATATTAATATATTTATAATGCCCTCGAGAATAATTGGGCGACAAATAGTTAAGATTCTTAAATATTATTATTAATTATATCCTACAACTAGTCGACCTAGACATGTGTGTCCGTCCGTCTGTCCATTATAATTTGTAAACACGATACAGGCCACAGTTATGGACCAATCTTCACGGAATTTTGCATGTAGGATGGGTTCTGGCCAATGAAGACCCCTATTGTTAATAATATCGGTTAATATTTAGGTGATGATATGGACCAAAAACTTTATTTTTGTCGGTACTTCTGGTCGCTCCAGAGGCCATGATTATGGCCCAAACACCGCGAATTTTTGCATGGAGAAGGGGATCGGGTCAAAGAATAAGCATGCCTTTTTTGATAAAGATGGTCAATATTGAGCGGGTAAAATGCACCCTGACTTTTGTGTGAAAAATGACAAAATTTGTATTCTATGGCGTATATATTTGCCCCTGAAGGACCTAGACCCGAGAAGTTGATAGTATATTCAAGAGCAGTGGTTGACCTTTAAATTGATACCAATTATATGGTCGTATGTACTCAGATGTGGGAGTTACACTTAATTATTTACAGGTGCTTACGTATTCAGACATTATTTAGTAATCTATTACCAAACTAGAGGGCGGAAATAGCGCTGATCGCTTTGAAATTTTCCATGAGATTCCAATTATGGTCAGGGACAACGCCTATCATTTTACGTGATGATCAGATAATAATTTTGGGATGAAGTGGACCGAAAACTTACACAATTGAAAGCCCAACATCGGTAAAGAGAATCTGTACAAGTGCAGCCCTCGATTACTCAATATTAGTAATATTTGTTGACCTTTAGTCGGGTGTCAAGAGGTCGGCCCCGTCCGATTATACTGCTCCGCTAACTGGTTTTATTTTATTAAAATATTGTTTATACCTTAGGCCCTTTTACCTTTCCCACTTATTTCCTATATTTGGAAAATTTTAAGCGAATATTTCTCTTCATGAGTGGTTGGATCTGTATCTGTATCGTATATCTGATTCTTTTCTTGAAAAATTAGGGTATAAATCCTCGTATTTTGCATATCGAATGTATAAGGAGCCCGCCCAATTTTCATTACATTGAATGTTTTAGTCTTACTTTCTAATATTATCTTCTGCAATACGTCATTTATAGTTCCAAATTGGAAACTTCTTTGCAAGTAATTGCGTGTAGGGGTCCCCTTCTGATTTAACGAGAATCTGCTAATTTTAATTTTATTCCTATGGCGAAGGATATACACTAATAGCTGGGATATTTCTACCTTAGTTTCGCAGTAAAGCCTTTTGATCATTTTAATTATACCGAATTTTTTACTATGTATTTAATAATTATTTCATAATTCATGACAACATATGTGTGGGTGTACAACAATCATAATTTATATTCTAAAGATGGTCAGATTCACTGGAATTTTATTTTAAATGCGTTCCTATACAACAATTCAAGGTAAAGCAGAAGTGTTCTCCTGAATGCTCCTTTGACAATGCTATCATCGAAAATTACCAAGAATTCCAAAACAGGATAACGTTTCGGTTTAAGGAATTTTAAACAAACACTCATATAAAATATCAATTAAATATAAATGAGAACTAAGAGCAGTTTTTACAAAAATTCGCCGAAAAGTTCATGAAGGAAACGGAAGTCTTTCCACAACATTTCACGATAACTAGGAAAAAAACAAACAAAATGAACGAACACATTGACTTATTCCAAGAATATGTTTATTAAGAAAATGCTTCCAAGGAAGAAAAAAAACCAAAATCTACAACAATAGTACAAGTGTAAATTTGTAAGAGGGTATCTATTTAACAATTGAAAAGTACTTCATTCCATTTACCTCACCAACCTTCTTGTCGTCATCATCAACATCCTTCTCGTCGTCATCATCATCTTTATAATGTAAACAACATAAAGAGGACTTGAATTCATAACAAGAACAACAATACCGTAACAGCATTTTAAATATTGTAAATAAATAATAAACGAATAGGGGGATGAATAAACGACAAATGAATGAACGAATAAAGGCCAAATCTTCTCCATGCCTTCAATGTCCGGTATTGTGTGGCAGACACAACAACTTATTTTTTTGAATAATAACTTGTATGCCCTCTTCCATTTTCTGCTTCTTCCAACATTACATTATTATCCAGCTAATCCAAGCTGCAAACCCATAACTTCATGCTTGAAATATTACAATGAATACCATTTTAAAGGGTCATACACCCACACACCCACAAAGAAAAAAGTCTTAAAGAAGCATTGTCCCTCAACAGGAAGGGAACCAAAACCATACCACCCAACCAACCAGCTAACCGCCCATCTTCCTCTTCGGCAGTAGCATCTTCGTCATTAGTTATTCAGAAGAAAAAAAAAAACATTTTTTTATAATCATATTTGTTGGAATATCTTCCTTTTTGTGCAAGGAAAAATAAACGAAAGCTGTAAAAACCCAACGATACGAATCCTTGTAACAAACCCTGTAACTACGTTCCTGTTTCAAATATGAACTTCCGATACCAACTCCCCATCACAAACATTTTTTTCTGGGTGCGTTTTTTCATCATCTAAGGGCCTTATTCGAGCCACATTTCGTCCATTTCTTTTGGCAACCGCAATTGGTTTGTTGTGATTTGTGTTAAGTAATCAGTGTATTTCACTCTTTTCCTTTTATGCTCCTTCCTGCACAACCTCCCTCAACCCCACCATTAAAAACTTCGTTGCCAGACGACTTGTATGGCAATCTGTTCATATCATTCCTTTACATTTTAAATTCACTTAAAGATTTTCTTTTTGGTTCATATTTGTGTATTGGTATTTTTATGAATGTGTGTTTGTATATGGCACACTCACACACACACATATACATGACTATATTAGCAGCTTAATGTATTCGATATGATGAAGACGGAAGCGTATCAAACAAGTTTCCGGTTTAACATTTCAATTTGGAAAGAAAAGAAAAAAACGATGTAAATACTCTGGTTTGGAAAGAACAGGGTAAACACTGGAACAGTAGATTTGTGCAAGAATATTTTTTTCGAAGAGCATCAACAAGCCTGCATTCTTAAGGAAAAATTGTCCATGGATCAATATTGATTTTTAAACAATATATTTCAGGGTCTTACACAAGGCGTGGGCTTTTTTAAATATTTTTAAAGGACTAATCCAGTCGTAGATGTCTTAAATTTTTTAAAGAATATTTTTTATAGACCAAATCATGGGGGCGTGGGGTTTGAGGACCAACACAAGGCGTGATTTTGAGGCAGATTCATAGGCGTAGGTTAATTAGAAATATGTTCATTGATGTAGATTTATTGGTATGTATTTATTTTAGTATTTTTATTTTAATATTTTTAGTAATTAACAATATATTTTAGACAGATTTTTATACCCTTCACCATACTGTGGTGCAGGGTATTATATCTTTGTGCATATGTTTGTAACAGGTAAAATAAAACGAGATGGACCCATGGTTCCTTTTGAGAATATGCATAGAATCACTTTTTAAGTCGATTTATGCATGTATGTCCGTCTGTCACTATATATCCTTCGATTTGCACGAAATTTGGTATAGCGTACTGAATTAAGTCTAGAAAGGTGTGTGTTAAATTTCGTGAAAATCGATTCAGAATTACATTTAGCTCCTTTATATATTTTCGTCCGATTTTAAGTAAATTGGGAACTAAAGACCCATAAATTAATCTTGGCAATACCCAAAGTGGGTATCATATAGTCGGACAAGTCCGTCTTTGCAATTTTCCTTACTGGTTAAATATTATTTTTCGAGAACAAAAACAGGGCGTGAACTTTTAAAGAATATTTTTTAAGGACCTACTTGAGGCATGGAATGTTTAACGAATATTTTTTCAAGGACCAACAAAATGCGTTGATTTTTTAAAAAATATTTATCTAAGACCAACACTATGCGGTGGATTTTTAAACCCTTTGAGCCCCGAATTTTTCCGCAATCGTAGAACAAATTCCCGTCCACAGATTTAATGCATCTATCCTCAATAGGTTATGCACAAAATTTGACATCGCTAAATCCTTGAATTCGGGAGATACAGTACAGTACTTTAAAGTCCAATATCAAGACAACCAAATGCAAAATCGACTGAAAAATCATTTAAAATTATTCTCTATATTAATTTTTACAAGAGTCAAAAACAATTCTGATGGCAGAACTCGTACAATTTGAATACGAAGCGATTTAAATAATTTGGACTGTATACACAAATTTGTACTGTACAGATTTTGACCTCTTCTCTATATTGTAAAGCTCATAACTTTTGAATTTTTTAGATTTTTCTTTTGATATATGTCGACCATAATCCGGTCTTGACATATGATATCCAAATAATATATATTTACTAGCTGCATATTAAATATAAGCTCTAAAACATTGTGCCACAAAGGGTTAAGGACCAACACAAAACGTTGATTTTTAAAGAAACCAACACAAGGCGTGTATTTTTTGAAGAATATTGTTTTTTAAAGAAAAACACAGGCTTTGATATTTAAAAGAATACTTTTTTAAAGACAAACACAAGGCGTGGATTTTTAAGGAATATTTTTAAGGACCATCACAAGGCGTGGATTTTTTGAAAAATATGTTTAAGGACCAACACAAGGCGTGGATGTTTAAGGAATATTTTTAAGGACCAACACAAGTCGTGGATTTTTAAGGAATATTTTTAAGGACCAACACAAGTCGTGGATTTTTAAGGACCAACACAAGGCGTGGATTTTTTGGAAATATTTTTTAAGGACAAACCCAAGGCTCGGATTTCTGGAAGAATATTTTTTAAGGACAAACCCAAGGCTCGGATTTCTGGAAGAATATTTTTTAAGGACAAAACTGTTTTTATTTTTTCTTTGTATCCTTGCTTCATTTGGTCTAAAGTTGGCAAAATTGTATATTAGAAAGCATAACTTCGTTATCAGATCTAAGAAAAATTTTTTGACTCGTATTTATTGGCGTGAATTTTTTAGATATATTTTTGGAAGCAGATTTATGGTAGTGGATTTTTTAGAAATATTTTTGGAGGCAGATTTATGGCCGTGAATTTATTACAAATATTTTTAGACGTAGATTCATTCGAAATAGTTTTGGAAGCAGATTTATGAAAGTGAATTTGTTAGAAATATTTTTTGAGTCGGATTTGTAAGCCAAAATTTGATTCCAACACTTTGGTACTTCGTCTTTAAAAGATTTATTTCTTCTTTGTATCCTTGCTTCATTTGGTATAAATATGGCAAAATTTTATATTAGAAAGCATAACTTCGTTATCAGATCTCAATAGTTTTTAATATTTCTCAATGAGATGCTGTAATTTGCATGCAATTTCGTTCTTTTTTTTAAAGTAAATGATATTTTTACGATATGGTATAGATTGATTAGCATTATTCGAAAAAGTACTTGTGCATTAGTTATTTTTTTCCACAGAAAGTAAGCAAACAATATTCTAACAACCAACATTAACTGCAATACAAATTCTAAACTACAAATTGAAAAATAAGCTCCGTTACAGTTAATTATCTAGGAAGAAAATGAGATATCTGAAACATTTTTGGCCTGGCTTGATTAACCAACATATTTATCTTCTTTTAGTTTTCATTTGCCTTTGGTAATTTCAAAGAATTTTTTAAATGCTATCAAAACCAAGCTATCTAAAAATGTAAAGCGAT
>NW_026872459.1:0-13442 GCF_032173495.1 Musca vetustissima
CCCATTTTTCGGTATTTTGAAGTTCTTAAGCGTGTTTTTCAACCGAATTCGCTGAAATTTGGTACATTGGGTTCTTTTTGGGTACTAAATGCCTCCACAAAAAATTATTAGTGTAGGTTCACTTTTTCTGGTAGCCCCCATATAACGCTACCTCCTAATTTTCGGTATTTTGAGGTTCTTGAGCGCGTTTTTCAACCGAATTCGCTGAAATTTGGTACATTGGGTTCTTATTGGGTACCAAATGTCCCTACTTAAAATTATATATATAGGTCCACTTTTTCTGGTAGCCCCCATATAAGGGTACCTCCCCATATCCAGTTTTTGGGGGGTTCTGACCGTATTTTTTCACCGAATTGGCTGAAATTCGGTACTTTGAGTTCTTATTGGGTAGCAAATCTTTGTACTAAAAATTATAAATATAGGTCAATTTTTTCGGCTAGCCCCCATATAAGGATCCCCCCCAATATTCGGTATTTTAGGGATCTTGAGCGCGGTTTTCAACCGAATTCGCTGAAATTTGGTACATGGGGTTCTTATTGGGTACCAAATATCCCCTCTAAAAATTATAAATATAGGTCCACTTTTACTGGTAGCCCCCATATAAGGGTACCTCCCAATTTTCAGTTTTTGGGGGGTTTTGACCGGATTTTTTCACCTAATTGACTGTAATTTAGTAATTTGAGTTCTTATTGAGTAGAAAATCTCTTCACAAAAAATTATAAATATAGGTCAATTTTTTGGGCAGCCCCCATATAAGGGTACCCCCAATTTTCGATATTTTGAGGTTCTTGAGCGCGTTTTCCAACCGAATTCGCTGAAATTTGGTAATTTGTAGTCGTATATGGTAACAAATCTCCCCACCAAAAATTATTAATATTCACCGCTTTTTAGGGGTAGTCCCCATATAACCCCCTTTTTTATATTAAAACAGTTTATTGATTTGTTCCGTGTGTTGCGGTTGGTTAGTCGTTACGGGGAATAGCCAATTTTTACCCTACAAAGACTATTTAGCCATCTGTTGTAAGCATTCCGCCTTCTAAAGATATTGTGATAAAAAAAACTCAAACATGATGATAATGAAATATATCGGCAGACATTTAGGCATATCCCCAATATAGTGATACCTCCTGAATGAAAGAATTGAGATACAAAACTAAAATATTGGGTTCGAAATTGACATATCGTATATCGGCCATTAATTAGGCATAGCCCTCATCAGTATTGGTCCCTCTTTTGACATAGCCTCGTATAACTTTGTAATCTAAATAACAGTAGTTTGAGGATTTCATACTCTACAATGCGTTATAAATATCAGTCCACTTTTTAAAAATCCCCATTAAAAGTTGCCGAAGTTTGTATTTAATGTACATAATGGTTAACATAAATCGGTATTATCGGTATGTGCCCACTTTTTGGTATGTTCCCTATATTTTCATTGCATGTATCTGTCAGTATAACTATGGTGGAGGGTATCCAAAGTTCGGCCCGGCCGAACTTAACGCTTTTTCACTTGTTTTCTTCTTCGGTGCCATTTCTTTATCAGTTTAATTCTTTAATTCTTTTCGGCTGCCATGACTGTTGCTGCCGCTGTTGTTTGTTTTTTTTATACCCTTCACCACACTGTGGTACAGGGTATTATGTCTTTGTGCATATGTTTGTAACAGGCAAAATGAATCGAGATAAACCCATGGTTCCTTTTGAGAATATGCATTGAATCACTTTCTAAATCGATTTATGCATGTCCGTCCGTCCGTTTGTCCGTCTGTCTGTCCATGTTAAATTGTAAACAAATACAGGTCGCATTTATGTTCCGAATTGGATGAAATTTGGCACAGTTAGTCTATTTGTGCCAAGGACGAACTCTACTGAAATTGAGAAAAATCGGTTCAGATTTAGATATAGCTCTCATATATAGTTTCGTCCGATTTAAGGAAAATGGTGCACCAAAGTCCCTATATATCATTCGATTTGCATGAAAATTGGCACAGAGTACTGAATTAGGTCCAGAATGATGTGTGCCAAGTTTCGAGAAAATCGGTTCAAAGTTGGATATAGCTCCCATATATAGTTTCGCCCGATATTAAGTAAATGGTGCATCAAAGTCTCTGAAAATCATTCGATTTCACGAAATGTGGTACAGCGTACTGAGTTAAGTCTAGAATGACGTGTGCTAAGTTTCTTGAAAATCGTTTCAGATTTATATATAGGTCCATATATAGTTTCGGCCGATTTTAGGTAAATGGTGCCCCAAAGTCCCTGAAAATCATTTGAATTGCACGAAATTTGGCATAGCGTACTGAACTAAGTCTTGAATGATTTGTATTAAGTTTCGCGAAAATCAGTTCAGATTTAGATATAGCTCCCATATAAAGTTTCGCCCGATTTAATGTAAATGGTTCAGTCTTGATTCATTCGATTACCACGAAATTTGGCATAGCGTAATGAATTAGGTCTAGACTGATGTGTGTACAAATGGTGTACCAAAGTCCTTATATATCCTTTGATTTGCCCCAAATTTGGTGTATCGTACTGAATTCAGTATAGAATGATGTGTGTAAACTTGCCTGAAAATCGGTTCAGATTTACACAAAATTTTGCACAACGTACTTAAGATAGTTTAGCCAAACGTGTGTCAAGTTTTGTTGGAATCCGTCCAGATTTAGATATATCCCCCATATGGTGTCGTCCGATTTTAAGTAGGACCCAAAATATGTCTATTAGGAACAAAACGTTCATAAATTAGTCTAACCTAAACTGTGACAAGTATCTTTGAAGTCCGTTCATATTTATAGCTTTCATATGTATTTTCATCCGATTTTATGTAAATGTTGCTCCATACTCTTCATGTTGTTTTCAGAATAGAATGACATAATTGCGTGTGGAAGTACAGATGTAGCCCATATATATATCGAACCCACTTCCAAGTATTCAACACATTCACAATTGATATTTGCTTTAAATCGATTTGCACAATTTTGTCCCATTGTAGCAATGGACGGGATGTTTATCGATCCATTCACATTTAGATAAAAGTCACATATTTTACTTCACCCACTTTCATGTTAATGGCCCTTCTGTTAGGTGCATCTTTTAAATATACCCACAGTGGTGAAGGGTATCATATAGTCGGCCCCGTCCTACTTTACTACTTTCCTTACTGGTTTTGTTCAAGCATTTCCTTGATATGGTCGATTTTTTTTTTTTTGCTCGGTTTTGCTCAATAATTTCTGACATACAGAGCATGTCGAAAATGTAGACATTGAATGGCGTCTTTAAGACGCCACCGCTTGCTCCTCGTGATGCTCATGGTGATGCTTAAACACCATGAATCGTAGCTGTAACAGTCAGTAACAAGCATAGTTGTAGAAAAAGTAAACAAACATCACTTCAAAGTTGTTTTTGGGGGGTTTCTATTGAAACTTAAATATACGGGGGATGGTAATAAATGTATTAAATTATGTGAACATTATATAAATAATTGTATTTTATAGTAATGGTAACAACGTCTAGTCTATGGTGGGTGGTTGCCTCAATTTTAGAAATTTTATTTAGGCGCGTGATCAATAAAAACAATAACTAATGTAAAATTAATTTTAAACAAAAATTTAGTAGCTGTAAGATAATAATTCCATTGGGTTTTTGTTTACTTGCCTTCTCATAAAAAATGTTAAAAAGCGGACGATTTCGACTACGGTATTGATTCCAAAAATACAATTTTTTATGGGAGCTTACATTAATATTTTCGAACGATGTTAAAAATATTCTATTCTCGATACCACTGTGTTCCAGGGATTCCAGGGGGTAAGGTGTTCCATAGGATTCATATTCTCTTAAAAACTCCAAGAGCTGTCCCATCTGCTTACGCAAGTATCCATGTTTCAGAGCCATACACCAGCACAGTTAGTATCAGCCATCTTGTAGAGTTTGAGTTTGGTCTGGCGAGAACAAATACACATTGTTTTTCGTTCAGTATTGTAGGGCTCCGAGAGGTCATTTCCGATTTTACCTGCTGACCTTGTGTCAGTTTAAATTTTCCTGCATAGCTGTATTAATTTTATAGGAATACCGAACGCAGGCATGATTTTAAACACCTATAAAATAGGAGTGGATTAGGCATAGGCGGATAGGTGGAATGCATCGATGTGTTTTGTGTGTGTGTTCTACAGGATTTGGCGTAGTGTGAAATTCTGGTCTATGGTGGATTTACCAGGTTTGAAGTCGCATTGGTATGGTCCAATTATGTCATTGATTATTGGCTTCAGTCGTTCACACAGCACGCTGGTTAGCATTTTATATGCGATGGGGAGGAGACTGACCGGTCTGGAATCTTGTTCAGCTGGTAACCCATCGTCACCTGCAGCTTTTGGATAGGTGGTGTACAATCTGTACCGTCATCGCTGGGGTATCTTCTTCACCATTACTATTTGATGTAAGAAGCTCTGATTTTTTTTCAGATCCTCAACATTATATAAATAATTGTATTTGGCCCAACATACTGCAGTTGCTATAACATAATATTTGTGAAGTTTTATTGAAATCGGTTCAGATTTAGGTGTAGCTCCCATACATAGCTTCGTCCGATTTTATGTAAATGGTGCACCAAAGGTCCAAAGTTTGGCCGATGCTATATGAATGCTATGTCTGTATCTGCACCAATTTCAACAAAACAGAATAACGTAATTCAAGTCTCAAGTCAGGTCTCTCTTCAAGGAGCTATATCTAAATGTGAACCGATTTTCACGAAACTCAACACCCATAATTCTAGGCTCAAGTCAGTACGTTATGCCAAATTTCGTGCAAATCGAAAATACATATCTAAATTGAACCGATTTTCCCAATTTCAATAGGGTTCGTCTTTGGGACAGAATTCAGAATTTCCCCAAATGTTATCATCTATTTGAAACCAGAAATTTGAAAGCAAATTCGAATGATAAATGTGGCATAACAGGAAGTCAGGGTGCACATGGGTCCAAAATTTCAGAGCGTGGTATGCATTTTAAATTCATTATATACATATATATATACTGTTCGTTAGTCTCGCTATAACTCGAGAAGGGCTGAACGGATTTTTTTATCTTAGTCTTGAAATGTTCTTGGAGCTCCAGGGAAGGTTTAAAAGCATATAAAGCATACGGGTATGTTCTGGAACTCACGGTGTGTTCTTTTCACTTCACACATACACTTCACCTCAGAAGCTACCTCCTGTTCTGCTTCTCACGTGAATTGAAATTTTGAACTGCGACAAAAATAAAAGTCGACATGGTACTTTGCAGAAATAGTGTTGCCATACAATATAACTGTATTCGTTTTTAACATTGTTTCTGTATTTTTTAGTAATTTCGTTAATTCTAACGACAATTTTATTATTATTTTTTAATATTTTATTATTTGCAACACAAAATATATGTATGAAAAACTCTGTAATATCATTAATTTGTTGATTGATTTAAGGGGAACATTTGGTAACCCTATCTTCTTCGGCCTTACTTCAAATCAGCTGTTTGTGTCAAGCAAGAAATTCAGTTGAAGAAAATTCAAGACAAACCTTAGTATCTATTTAGAATTTGTTTTAATGGTGTTTCATGTCCTTTTTGCGATTTTAAACAAATTATACGCAATAATAACATATCAATCTATCATCATGTGCGTTTTTTATTCCAAAAAAGATTTTCTTTTATATGAAAAAACATGAATACACCCGACTCTCACTATGGAAATGTAAGTGTAAAGAATACACCTCAAATGGTTGTAAAGTGTGTTACAGAACACCTCGGCGTGTGTTCGATACACTTCTGCCGTTGAAGTGAATGCCGGAACATGCCCGATATATTTTGTATTGAAACTTTTTTGTGAGGGTACAAAAAATAATATCGTTGATCGAGTATATCGTTGAATGTACACGCGATCATTGTTGTACACTTTTTCTATAAAATGCACTTAAATATTTTAGGGATGAAAATCAGAAGACATTCGGTATAGAGTTCTGATTCTCAGATCCATGCACTAGATTATTTTGCTTGAAAATAATAATAATACATTCATAGCTCCTTAAAGTACATAAAATGTTGCTATGCCACGGGAAAATCGAATCAGGTGGTTATCTGCCTAATCGTTCCCGTTAAACGGGAAATAAGTAAGGGACCTTTTCAATACGTTAGGCCAACTCTGTGACAAAAATCGGTCTAGTCTTTACAATACCGAAAATAGAGCTGGACCTGTATATTTTAATTTTTGGTAGGAAGATAGACACCACACGAGAAAATACCGAACTATAGGGGATGCCGTTATATGGGGGTACCCGGAAACAGGGACCAATATTGATGATTTTTGGAAAAAAGAGATTTGGATCATCCAAAATAGTAATCCAAGTTAGGTTGAAACCAAAATACCGAACATTGTGGGTATAGGATTAGTTTACCAAAATAAATTTAAAAACGTGCCCCACAGCATCGAAAAATGTGGATTACGTTTAAATGGGGGATATTTCCAACCTTGAAGGAATATAAATTTACAGCCATGGTAATTTTAATTAGGGAAATTTAATATTCAATTAGAGGCAATTCTATTGAATATTGGGTTTACCGTTATATGGGGACAACCCTAAAAAGTGAATCAAAATGGAAAATTTTCAATACCAAATATCTTATGAGTGGTAGAAATTATGTGCAAATTTCAAAGTTCTATCGTAAACCGTGAAAGGTATAAGAAGAAACCTAAACTACACAGAATTTTACATCAACAATATTGGTAGGCAAGACAAAGTTTGCCGGAAAGTGAACAAAGAGAACATTTTGGTTTCGTAGATTCCGTTCATGAATTCTTGATGTTAAAGGAGAAAATGATAGAAGTTGACCGGCGTGTTAGCAGTCGTAACATCACCCAGGAGTTAAATATCGACCATAAAACTGTTTTAAACCAGAAACGGCCAGAATTGACCAACAGGAGAAGTGTCATTTTAAACCAGGACAACGCTAAGCCACACACGTATACAGTGACTTGCCAAAAACTTTGAGAGCTTGGTTGGGAAGTTTTAATGCATCCGTCATACATTCCGGGCATGGTACAAAGCGATTATCATATTTGCATTGCATTGCACAATTTCTTTAATGATATAAAATTGGTATATAGAGATGACTGTGAAAATCGACTACAACATTTTTTTTAAAGATAGCAGGACTTCTATAAGAGAGGCATTATGAATTACCTTTAAAATGGCAACAAATCATACAACAAAACGGACATTTCGAAGAATGTTAAAAAAGTATGGATTTATTATACCCTTCACCATACTGTGGTACAGGGTATTATGTCTTTGTGCATATGTTTGTAACAGGCAAAAATAATCGAGATAGACACATGGTTCCTTTTGAGAATATGCATAGAATCACTTTCTAAGTCGATTTATGCATGTCCGTCAGTCCGTCCGTCCGTCTGTCCGTCTGTCTGTCCATGTTAAATTGTAAACAAAGTACAGGTCGCATTTATGATCCGAATTGGATGAAATTTGGCATAGGTCACTTATTCGGTCCAAGGACGAACCCTATTGAAATTGGGAAAAATCGGTTCAGATTTAGATATAGCTCCCATATATATATTTAACCGACTTAATGTAAACGCCCACTAAATATCTTTCGATTTGCACGAAATTTGGCATAGCCTAATCATTTTGGTCTAGAATTATGTTTACTAAGTTTCGAGAAAATCGGTCCAGATTAAGATATAGCTCCCATATATAGTTTCGTCCGATTTCATGTAAATGGTGCACCAAAGTCGCTATATATCTTTCGATTTGCACGAAATTTGGCGTTACGTACTGTATTAAACCTAGAGTGATGTCTGCCAAGTTTGGAGGAAATCGGTCCAGATTTAGATATAGCTCCCATATATAGTTTCGTCCGATTTCATGTAAATGGTTCACCAAAGTCCCTATATATCTTTTGATTTGCACGAAATTTGGCGTAACGTACTGAATTAAGCCTAGAGTGATGTCTGCCAAGTTTGGAGGAAATCGGTCCAGATATAGATGTAGCTCCCGTATATAGTTTCGTCCGATTTCATATAAATGGTGCCCCAAAGTCCCTATATATCTTTCGATTTGCACGAAATCTGGCATAACGTACTGTCTGCCATGTTTCGTGAAAATAGGTCAAGATTTAGATATAGCTCCCATATATAGTTTCGTCCGATTTCATGTAAATGGTGCACCAAAGTCCCTATATACCCTTCGATTTGCACAAAATTTGGCATAACGTACTTAATTGAGCCTAGAATGATGTCAGCCAAGTTTCGTGAAAATCTGTCCAGATTTAAATATAGCTCCCTTTTATTAAAGATTGATTTTAAGTAATTGACGTACTAAGGAACCAATAGGAACAAAACGTTCTGAAATTAGTACAAGTTTGTTTGGAATCGCTTAATATTTGGATAGAGCTTCCACATATATTTTCGCCCGATTTCAAGTAAATTGGGCATCAAACTCCTCATGTTAGTCAGATTGACATCAAATTTTGCACAACGTACAAAACTGAGCATAGAATTACGTAGTTGCGTTTTCTAGAAGTACCGACATAGCCCAACGGATGACCTATTTATACTTGTTTGAAGTCGATTGACATACTTTATGGATAGATCTAGGTAGATTCACATTTAGATAAATATCACATTTTTTTCATCCAATTTTATGTTAATAGTCCTGTTGAATATACCCATAGTGGTGAAGGGTATCATATAGTCGGCCCCGTCCGACTTTACTACTTTCCTTACTGGTTTTGATTTATTTTTCTCCAAACTAATATTTTGGAATCCCGATCAATAAAAATAACGGTAAATTATGAATTGACACTTTCAAAGTAACAAAAACAAACACGGACAAAATTGTACGAATTGTCATTACTGGTTTTAAATCACAATAGGAAGATGGTCACCGTGGATAAAATTATAATTTTTCTTTTACAAACCGAGAAATAGGATTATAAATTGAGGTTCCAAATTTTCCTGGAATGATACATATTTACTAAAAAATTGTGTCACTTACAAATATATAAATTTTTTTATATATCATTTTTTATTTATCAAAATTTATATATTTGTCGTAACTGAATAAATTTTTTCACATTCTATAAATATTTTTGTTGTTTTTACTTTCCGATAAACGTCTCAAGATACGTTGACGTATACAAAATATGTTTTTTAACATTCACATAAATCATACGCCACAGCGTCTACACTTTTCATCCATCTCAAACACACATTAACCTTTTTCCATACACCTCTCCTCGTATACGAGCATGTGAAAATATTACTTTATTCTATCTTCAACATATACGTATACGATATTTATCATTGAAGGTAGCAAATGCGTGCAAATGAATATTCATTCATTCATTGTTTGTGTGCCATTTCAAGAGATTTTAGTGTCTGTAGGTTAAGTGAAAAGTTTATATGTTTTCGAAAAATAACAACGACGACGACCTCGAGCTTGTGAATGAAAGAAGAAACAGAGAATGGGCGACAGTCTGTAAATATTTTTGTCTATTCTCGTTTATCAATTTCAAGATTTGAATTTATTCTATTAAATTTACAACACTTTTTGGTCAACGAGACAATAACCATTTATATTTCGTACCTTTCGGGTTTTGCAGTGACGATGTGATAAATTTGGGATACTTAAGTGGCCATTAAAGGGGAAAAGGAAAAAAATACATAAAAATAGCAGATTGCGTTGAAAATGATAAGGCGGGTAAAACAAATTTTAAAACTTGTTTGTTGAAAAAGTGTATATTAAAATATTAATAATGTTTACCTTTCCAAGGCCTGCCCTTATCTCTTGGATTCTGAAAAAAAACATTTCATTCTTAACCTCATTTATATTTCCATCCATTTCCAATATTTTTGTTTATTGTTATTACGACAGGAAATGACATCATTAAAGGACATTATCTGACCTTCTAACCTCACCCTACGATTTAGAAAATCTGAAATTATTTATTGTTCTATTTTGAAAACCAATAACTGCGACATGTCTATAAATAATTTTCAAGAACAACACTAAACGTACAACAACTATACAAACAAATATAGAACAAATATAGCAGCAAGAAAAATAATTAATGTCCATTTTGACCACAATGAAGAGAATAAATTATCATGTGTCAAATCGGCATTGGTAAAGGTAAGGGACGTTTTTATCGTTGTTCATATTTACATAAATAATTTAATGAACATAAATCGCAAAAAAACATTTTAATTGCAATTTATTGGAATTTTTAGATATTTTAATAGAAAAGGCCGGTTTGTTCCCTTACTACCACTGTATAATATAGGCCTTTCATAGGATGGAGGTAATTGAGTTGTGTGGCTGATAAACAATGCCAACAAAAGATGTGAATCGGCTCATATTTAGATATAGCTCCCATATATAGTTCCGTCTGATTTTATGTAAATGGTGCAACTGCCAATATTGGTCCGATTGAGACGAAATTTTGCACAGAACACTGAATTAGGTCTAGATTGATGTGTGTCAAGTTTTTTTTTTTTAATCGGTTCGGATTTAGGTATTACTCACATATATAGTTTCGTCCGATTTTATGTAAATGGAGCACCATACTCGTAATATTTGTCCGATTGAGACAAAATTTTGCACAGACTACTTAATTATGTCAGGTTGATGTATGCGAAGTTTTGTTGGAATCGGTTCAGATTTAGATATAGCTCCCATATATAGCTTCCTCCGATTATGTATAAATGCTGCATTGACATTCAATTTTTCATAAATTCCAGATTGGTTTGTGTATGGATGTTATAATTTAGTTCAAATATCTATGCACACAGTTAATTTCGTCCGATTCCATTTCAATGGTCCTCGAAAGATGCTATATCTATTCTATAAAAAGGATATTGTATGTACCCAAAGTGGTGAATGGTATGATATAGTCAGCCCCGTCCGACTTTTTGAACTTTCCTTACTGGTTTTTCATTAAAACTGTTATTTATGGAAACATTTCAAGCAATAATTTTCTACACTAAACATCTTAAGTGCAGTATATCTAAATGTTTTGATATAAAAAAAAAATCAAAAATACTTGAAACGAATCGAGAGGTGATCAAAACATTTTACCATAGTTTTTGTTTTAATTACGTGGCCACCACTCTATATACCGATTTTTTTAGATATAAAACTGGTATACATGTAGTGCTACACTTTTACGTACCACATCTATTCATAGGTACAAAACTCATATTTAAAAGTTATTCCCTGCAATAATAGCATTATATGATTGGAGTTCCTCAAGTATCCGCTATTAATAATTTCCAAGCTTTATAATTTTTTTTCTTGTAAACATGTAAAATGTATCACCGGATACGTCTGCGAATATTTAAAAACATCGATTCAGACACATAAAATCACAAACTTCTTTTAATTGTAATTTTCTTATTATTCTCCGTACTTCCGATATGAAATTATTCTGTGTATTCTTGCTTTATTTCTTGATCAAAGTAAATGTAATTTTTTAAAGAACAACAAAATTGTTAAAAAATTGTATTGATAAAATTAGTGCACTTAAAAACATAGGTAACCAGTAAGGAAAGTTTTAAAGTCGGACGGGCCGACTATATGGCACCCTTCCCCACTTTGGGTATATTCAACAGTAAAATGAAATTGGATCCATAAACATGTCATTCTGCAAACGATACTAAATTTTTCATTTGGTCAGATATAGAAGCTATATCTAAATCTGAACCGATTTTTACGAAACTACACACGTCATTCTAGACCTAATTCATTACGCTGTGCTAAATTTCGTGCAAACCGAAAGATATTAAGGGACTTTGGTACACTATTTACATTAAATCGGACGAAAATATATATGGGAACTATATCTAAATCTGAACCGATTTTCACAAAACTTAACACACATCATTCTAGACCTTATTCATTACGCCGTGTTAATTTCATGCAAATCGAAAGATATATAGGGATTTTGGTGCACCATTTACATTAAATAGGACAAAAATATATATGGGATCTATATCTAACTCTGGACCGATTTTCATTCTAGACCTAATTCAGTACGCTGTACCAAATTTCGTGCAAATCGAAATATATATAGAGACTTGGGTACATCATTTACATTAAATCGGACGGATATATATACATATATATGTATATATAAACATATATATATATATATATATATATGGGATCTATGTCTAAATCTGGACCGATTTTCGGAAAACTTAACACACATCATTCTAGACCTAATTTAGTACACTGTGCCAAATTTCGTGCAAATCGAAAGATATATAGGGACTTTGGTACACAATTTACCTTAAATCGGACGAAGATATATATGGGAGCTATATCTAAATCTGAACCGATTTTCCCGAAACTTAGCACACATCATTCTAGAGTTAATGGAATACGATACGCTAAATTTCGTGCAAATAGAAAAATATATAGGGACTTTGGTGGACCATTTACATTGAATCGGGCAAACCTATATATGGGAGCTATATCTAAATCTGAACCGATTTTCATGAAACTCAGCACACATCATTTTAGGCCTAATTCATTACGCTGTGCCAAATTTCGTGCAAATCGAAATATATATAGGGACTTTGGTGGACCATTTACATTGAATCGGGTGAACCTATATATGGGAGCTATATCTAAATCTGAACCGATTTTCATGAAACTCAGCTCACATAATTTTAGGCCTAATTCATTACGCTGTGCCAAATTTCGTGCAAATCGAAAGTTATATAGGGACTTTGGTGCACCATTTATATAAAATCGGACGAAACTATATATGGGAGCTATATCTAAATCTGAACCGATTTTCATGAAACTCAGCACACATCATTCTGGGCCTAATTCATTACGATTTGCCAAATTTCGGAAGATTCGGAAGATATATAGGGACTTTTTACATTAAATCGGACGAATATATATATGGGAGCTATATCTAAATCTGAACCGATTTTTCCCAATTTCAATAGGGTTCGTCCTTTGGCCAAATAAGTGACATATGCCAAATTTCATTCAAATCGGATTATAAATGCGACCTGTACTTTATTCACAAAAATACATGGACGGACGGACGGACAGACGGACGGACATGCGTAAATCGACTCAGAAAGTGATTCTATGCATATTCTCAAAAGGAACCATGTGTCTATCTCGTTTCCTTTTGCCTGTTACAAACATATGCACAAAGACATAATACCCTGTACCACAGTGTGGTGAAGGGTATAAAAATGTTATATTATCATACAAAATTTTATATGGAAAAAGTTTAGCTAATACAACCAATAGGACACAAAAGCACATTTTGTAAATAGCCTAATTTAGGCATACAGTACAATTATTTACTGCACTCTTGTACAGTACAACTCACTGATATACATACATAGGAATTTTGCAAATTGGCAACTCTTATAAA
>NW_026872460.1:0-13334 GCF_032173495.1 Musca vetustissima
TCAAGGACCAATATAAGGCGTGGATTTATTAAAGAATAATTTTTCAAGGACCAATATAAGGCGTGGATTTATTAAAGAATAATTTTTCAAGGACCAATATAAGGCGTGGATTTATTAAAGAATAATTTTTCAAGGGCCAACTGAGGCGTGGATTTATTAAAGAATAATTTTCAAGGGCCAACTGAGGCGTGTATTTATTAAAGAATATTTTTCAAGGGCCAACTGAGGCGTGGATTTATTAAAGAATAATTTTTCAAGGGCCAACTGAGGCGTGGATTTATTAAAGAATAATTTTCAAGGGCCAACTGATGCGTGGATTTATTAAAGAATATTTTTCAAGGGCCAACTGATGCGTGGATTTATTAAAGAATATTTTTCAAGGGCCAACTGATGCGTGGATTTATTAAAGAATATTTTTCAAGGGCCAACTGAGGCGTGGATTTATTAAAGAATATTTTTGAAGGGCCAACTGAGGCGTGGATTTATTAAAGAATAATTTTTCAAGGACAACTTGGATGTATAAAGAATTTTTTTAAGTATAACTGGATTTATTGAAGAACTTTATTTTTCAAGGACTCATATAAGGCTCTAATTATTTAAAGAATATGTTTCAAGGACTCATATAGGGTGCTGATTTTTAAATAATATTTTCCAAGGAATGGCAAAATATTATTTATTTTATTCATTGTAATATTTGAAACACCAACAATAACATTATAAATGATCCCATTTTTAGTGACCTCAGCCAAATCACATTCATTATATCAACACATATGGTGGTCACAAATTATTGTTAACCTCTTGCATTCGCAATTTGACACAAATACATCAACATAAATCGTATATAGGAAGTTCATAAAAATATATCCCATCGTAGGCAAACACATTCGCAAACATATACATATGTTGAAATTTGTAATAAATGACCAACAATTTTATACTTGTACGCCTCTGTAATAATAAGAATAAGGAAATACAAATACAAACACATATACATTTGTTTGTCTATAAAAGAAAATCGTTTCTTGCCTAAATTATCCTTATTTTCCAGCAGACATATATGCGGAACACACAGACACATATAACTTTTATTTATATATGAATGATGGCTTGTGTGCAAGTTTTTATGATCCCTTAGATAGAGGCTAAGTGAGAAAAATGATGTAAATTGAGTCACGTTTCAACAATCACGGCCATCCACTGGATGCTGAATGGATAAATAGGAATAGATTTGTTAGTTCACAAATATATGAGACATTTCAGATGGGATATATTTAAAATATTTTCCAAAGTTTTGAATCAATGTCAAGAAATATATGTGTTTAATGCAGAGTAAGAAAAGAATAGAAAATCAATTGGAAAAATCGTATCCTTTAAATCATAAAATTTCCTCAAAAGTTCTAAAAATGTGTGGCTCGATTCATATAAACCTCCCATAAAGAAAACTACAAATATGTTAGGGAACGGTACATAAATATGACAAATTATATAAAATATTCCGACACAACAACTGACGCGTCCACAAGGAATATTGATGTTTGCTTCCATTTTGATGTCATCTACAATTGGCAGGCAAACAACTATATGAAATACGTTAACATAAATGTGTTGGTTTGACAGGAATTGTAATAAGGCCACCACACAATAGCCAAGAATATGTTTTTGAGGAAGAAAAATATTTTTTCAAGATCCTATAAGGCGTGGATTTATTAATGAATATGTTTTCAAGATCCTACAAGGCGTGGATTTCTTAAAGAATATTTTTTCAAGATCCTACAAGGCGTGGATTTATTAATGAATATTTTTTCAAGATCCTACAAGGCGTGGATTTCTTAAAGAATATTTTTTCAAGATCCTACAAGGCGTGGATTTCTTAAAGAATATTTTTCAAGGATCTCAAATTGCGTGGATTTCTTAAATAAGACGTAGATTTCTTAAATAGTATTTTTGCAGGACCCCTACAAGGCATAGATTTCTTAAATAGTATTTTTGCAGGACCCCTACAAGGCATAGATTTCTTAAATAGTATTTAAGGGCCCCGAAAAGGTCTGGATTTTTTAAGAATATTTTATTCGACGTGAATTTGTTTAAAGATTTTTATTTGTACAATACGGGGATATTTAAATAATTTTTGTACAGAGTCCATACTAGGCGTGAATATTTCAAAGAACATTTGTGCATGACCTCAAAAAGGCGTAGATTTTTCCACGACCTGAAAAAGGCTTGTTCAGGTTCAGTAGAGGCTTGTTCAGGATCAGAAGGCTTGTTTAGGTTATAAAGAAAACTTTATTCTGAACCCCTACAGAGGGGTCTCTTTTTATACCCTTCAGCACACTGTGGTACAGGGTATTATGTCTTTGTGCATATGTTTGTAACAGGCAAAAATAATCGAGATAGACCCATGGTTCCTTTTGAGAATATGTATAGAATCACTTTCTCAGTCGATTTATGCATGTCCGTCCGTCTGTCCATGTTAAATTGTAAACAAAGTACAGGTCGCATTTATGATCCGAGTTGGATGAAATTTGGCACGATGGGTCCAGATTTAGATATAGCTCCCATATATATTTTCGTCCGATTTAAGGTAAATGGGGTACCAAAGTCCCTAAATATCTTTCGATTTGCACGAAATTTGGTATAGCCTACTGAATTAGGTCTAGAATGATGTGTGCCAAGTTTTGGTTCAAATTTAGATAAAGCTCCCATATATATGTTCGCCCGATTTTTGGTAAATGGTGCACCAAAGTCCCTGCTAATCTTTTGATTGGCATGAATTTTTGTATAGCGTACTAAATTAAGTCTAGAATGGTGTGTGCTAAGTTTCGTGAAAATCGGTTCAGATTTAGATATAGCTCCCATATATATTTTCGTCCGAATTCAGGTAAATGGCGTACCAAAGTCCCTAAATATCCATCGATTTGCACGAAATTTTGCAAAGCGTTCTTAATTAAGTCTAGAACGATGGGTGCTAAATTTCGTGAAAATCGGTTCAGATTTAGATAAAGTTCCCATATATAGTTTCGCCCGATTTAAGGTAAATGGTGTACCAAAGTCCCTATATATCATTCGATTTGCACGAAATTTGGTAAAGCCTACTGAATTAGGTCTAGAATGATGTGTGCTAAGTTTCGTGAAAATCGGTTCAGATTTAGATATAGCTCCCATATATAGTTTCGCCCGAGTTTAGGTAAATGGTCTACCAATGTCCCTATATATCTTTCGATTTGCACGAAATTTGGTATAGCATATTGAATTAGGTCTAGAATGATGTGTGCTTAGTTTCGTGAAAATCGGTCTAGATTTACAAATAGCTCCCATATATAGTTTCCACGATTTTAGGTAAATGGCGCACCAAAGTGTCTAAAAATCATTCGATTTGCACGAATTTTGGCATAGCGTATTGAATTAAGTCTGGAATGATGTGTACACCTCCTATATATATTTTCGTCAGATTTTAAGTAAATTGTGCACTAAAGATCCACAGCTTTGCCGATTGACACAACGTATTGAAATTAATATAAATTAATCTCTGGCAAGTTTGCTTCAAATCGGTTCAGATATAGATATCTCGGTGCTTCCATATATAATTTCGAATTATTTATTGAGATTAAATTTTAAACAGTGCAGCATACCGAATAGCGTGTGTCAAGTTTGCTTTAAATCGATTTACACAAATCTGTCCTACTGTGTGCAAACGATTAAAATGAAATTAAATTTAGCATAGGTACCAGAAAGGCATAAAAATCACATATTTAAGTTCGTTCAATTTCATGTCAAAATTCCTTCAAAAAGGCGACGTCTTTTCGGATACATATGTACCCAAAATGGTGAAGGGTATCATATAGTCGACCCAGTCCGACTTTACTACTTTCCTTAGTGGTTTAAAGATTTTTTTTTGGACCATTACCAGTCCTGGATTTTTGTGCAATTAGTAATTTCCAGAACACCTACAAGCCGTGCATTTGTATTAAATAATTTTCCCTGAGTTCCTTGAGAAATATATAACTTGAAGTAATACGAAAGCGTCATTAAGCTTAACCGGCCTGAACTTTTTTCGTTTGGGACACTTGTAATGAGACTATGTTGAAAAATGAAGCTATATTGAAAATCTCCTGTGAATATTTTGTAGTTATCCAACGAATATCTGCAGGTAATCTAACTCACGTTCTTTTCTTAATATCTTAATATATTTTGAAAAATATCCCATTAAAACTTCATCCCCCATTGATGGTCTTCAACAACCGAAATCCTCCAGAAGTTTGCCAATTTACGCTTATGTTCATCCATTTCAATTACAACAACGGGAACGATAACAACAACAACAACAAAAGGTAGTCATTCATTTTTATTGATAATTATCAACTTACCACACCAATCAATTCAAATATAAACTGATGTCGAAAAAAATATTTTTGAAAGGTGTTATTGAATTGAATGATAAATCCTGGCATCAACTGTCCCAAAATAGGCATCATGTGTCACCCCACGCACATTCACACACATCCACTCGCACATCCACTACCAATCCATCTCATCTCATACATGACGAATACTACTACTACTATCCCATTGAGTATATCTTTATTAACTCATTTCACTGGAAATTGTCTGTGACAAATGTCCGTAAAAATATTGATGTCACTCAGCCCACACTGCCGCTTCCTGTCTTCCTCTCAGCCCCTGGATGAGTCAGTTAAAATAAGGATAATAAATTATTTTTATGTGTGTCACCATTGGTGTGTCATTTATCATATCTCATGGCGCAACATTGAATTCGCATCACATCACAATTTGACAAAAGGGGAGCACTCACTGACTCACCCACTCGCTTGGTCACATTGCGAAAAATTGTTTTTTTCTCGTTTTTATGTGTGTGTGTGTGTGTGTCCGTGTTGGTGTATTGGGTTTGTAAGGAATATTTTATGTGAGAATTGTCCACATGGTGTACAAATTTATGATGGACTCTCCTAATTTCGAACAGAAGGCAATGTTTCATTGGTTTGGGGCTTTTGTTTGCGGGACTGTCGTCAAAACCATTGTCGCTTGGCATTAGTTTTTTGTTTCGATGGCTGGATGGGTTTGTGGGAAATGGTGATGGATGTGCTGATCATAGAAATTTGTGTCGAACTCACAATCAATTCAATTTCGTTCAGTTTTTTTTTATGAATAACAAATTATGCATAAATTGATTTGGTTTTCAGCACAGAGGATGGGTCATTTGTGTCACTGTTTGACCTTGTACTAGGGAATATGACATGTACTCAATTGCTAAGTGGAATATTTAATATTTGACCGTAGGGGAAAATCTCAGAGGACTTTGGTAATGAAACGTAATTTGATACAAGAAAAACTTCGATAAGTTCGACCGAACATTTATATCCACCAAAATTAGATGAGATTCAAACCAAAGCCAAACCAAAAATACGCTTTGATGGGTATCTGGAAATATATTCGTAAAAAAGCCACGCCTTGATAGGTCTCTGAAAAAATATTCTGAAAAAATTCTTAAAAAATCCAATCTTGATGGGTCCTGAAAAAATATTTTCGAAATAATATACACCTTAATGGATACCTGAAAATATACTCTTTAAAAAATTCACGCCTTTATAGGTCTCTGAAAAGATATTCTTTAAACCAGTGAGCGGAGCAGTATAGTCGAACGGGGCCGACCATACGATACCCTACACAACTACCACAGAACTTTATTTTTTTTTGCGGATTTTTATTCCGAGCCTGGGTAATATTTCGTGATAGTTGCACCCTCTTTACCGGTTAGAGGTCAACAGCACCTCTTCCTTACACTGACATATTTTCCGAATATTACCAATATTCAGTACGGCCCTTCTAATTACTTCTCCACATTCCCTTCACCGTGGGTTGTGTTGTGATGTTTGGCTTATAATAGTAGCCTATAGATCGAATCGGAAAAAACACAAAAAATAAGTTTTCGGTCCACTTCATCCCAAAATAATTATCTGATAATCACCGAAAATTATACGCGTTGTTCTTGACCATAACTGGAACCTCATGGAACATTTCAAAGCGATCCGCGCTATATTTCCGCTCTCTAGTGTGGTAATGGTTTATTAAATAATATCTGTATACGTAATTACCTGTAAATATTTACGTATAGCTCCGACATCCGTGTACATACGACAATATAATTGGTATCAATTTAAAGGCCAATCACTCTTCTTGGCTCTATGTCCTTCAGGAGTAAATATAAACGCTGTAGAATACAAATTTTGTAATTTTTTACACAAAAGTCAGGGTCCATATGACCCGCTAAATATTGACCGATCTTTATCAAATCAGGCATGCTTATTCTTTGGCCCGATCCCCTTCTCCATGCAAAAAATCGCGAAGTTTGGGCCATAATTGCGGCCTCTGGAGCGACCAGAAAACCCGACAAAAATTAAGTATTTGGTCCATTTCATCCCCTAAATATTAACCGATCTTTACCAAAACAATAGGGGTCTTCATTGGGCAGAACCCATCCTACATGCAAAATGTCGTAAAGATTGGTCCATAAGGGTGGCCTGTATCGTGTTTACAAATTATAATGGACAGACGGACAGACGGACGAACGGACATAGTTAAAGGTCGGTCTAGGACCAATATTTCGCGGTGTTACAAACTCTTGGGGCTGCACAAAGCTCTAATACCCTGACAACATAGTTGTGTAGGGTATAAAAAAGCACGCCTTGATAGGTCTCTAAAAAAATATTCTTAAAAAAGCAACGCCTTGAAAGGTATCTGAAAAAAACATTCCTAAAAAATACACTCTTGATGGGTCCTGAAAAATATTCTTAAAAAAAATGCACGCCTTGATAGGTCTCTGAAAGTATATTCGTAAAAAAAGCCACGCCTTGAATGGCATCTGAAAAAAAAATTCTTAAAAAAATACACTCTTGATGGGTCCTGAAAAAATATTCTTAAACAATGCACGCCTTGATAGGTCTCTAAAAAAACATTCTTAAAAAACAAATACACTCTGATGGGTCCTGAAAAAATATTTTTTAAATAATATACGCATATTTTCAGGGGTCCATGAAAATATACTCTTTATAGGTCTCTGAAAAATATATTCTTGAAAAATCCCAGGCTTCTATTGGTGGGAACCAGAAAAATATTTTTTAAAAAATCCACTCCTTATATTAGTGGGTTGATGAAAAAATATTCTTAAAAAACCCACGCCTTATATTGATGGCCTATTGCTTTACTTTTATTGGTTCTTAAAGAAATATTATTTAAAAATCCACGTTTTTTTGTCCTTGAAAAAAATTATATTCTTTAAATAATTTACGGCTAAATAAAAGGTTCGTTAAAAAGTCACGCCTTACATTGATGGGTCCCTGAAAAATCCAAACCTTCTACTGGTGGGACCTTGACTAAAAATACAAGCCTTGATGGGTCCCTGGACAAATATTCTATAAATAATTAACACCTTGAGGGGTCACTGAAAAATATTCTTTACAAAATTCAAGCTTTATACACTCTTTGGTCTGAATGTGTGATTACAGTGTGATATAAAAAACTGCAACAAAGACAAACGCCATAATTTTTAAATTTTATTGAATGAAGCAAAAAAGCTTCAAACGGCCAATGAAGCCGTCACTCGGTGCCCGAATATTGCTCTGCTGTATTTTGGCCCACTCCTGGCGAAGCGCTTGATTGTGGTGATCGACACTTTGGTAATTTTTAGTGTCAACCTTGCATTCCAAAATACTCCAGACACAATAATAACGGATTGGTATGAAGCGAGGAACATCATAACGTAACCATTCTTGGGTGGCGCGTGTTGAGTGCGATGGTGCTGAGTCCTGTTGCAATGTCCAAGGTCTGCGGTCAAAATGTTTGCGTACCCAAGGCTTTAATACACCCTCCAGAATATTTTTGCGATATTATTCTACATTTATTCTGATGCCACGGTCGATTAATACGAGCGGAGAGCGACCATCGGCTGTTATGGCGGCCAACACCATCACCATGGTTGGCGGTTTAGTTCTGGTGGCCAACCGAAGGTGCATACTTTCAGCTGACCTCTTTGACAAGTAATCACCATCATTTTGTTTGTTTACAAACTGCTGAACAACGAATATTTTCTCATCGATGAGAAAACCAATTTCGGCACTTCACCACTTTCGGCCAAGCGAAGCAACTTTTTTGCTCTTTTGAGTCTATTTTCTTTCGGTCGCGATGTAAGTTCTTGCACTATTTAGTATTTCAATGGGTTTACCCCAAGTTCATTTTTCAATATTTGCCGAATGGAATATTGCGATCTGTTCAGCTAACGAGCCATTTTCAGCGGGGGTTTTGGGTCCAGTTGCGGATTTTGATCAAGTCGCTTCTTTTCGAACCATTTCTGCTGATGTTGCTGTTTTCTTCCGCCCACTCAAGTTAACGTGCGATGGTACGAGACACAAAAGATTTATCCACATTTAAATGCTGGGGTGGCCTAACGATAGCCACTTGTGATTTCCCAGTCAAATATAAAGAAATCACACTATGACGTTTAAATTCCATCACGAATAACTTTTTTTCTGGAAAATTCTCACCAAAATGCTTTTGCACGCTTGTAAACAATATAATGAGCTGTCACTGGAATAATTTAAACAGCTGCCGGACGAGTGGCTTACAGCAGTCTGAAATTGGTTGCAGTTTTTTCATCTCACCCTGTATGGTGAAGGGTATAAAAAAGACGCAAAAGGATTCAATATAGAAGGAGGATGTGCTTTTCAAAATAGTATTTGACTGCAGCAGTTAAAACTACAAAATATATCACATTTTTCAGCTCTTTTTATATTTATATCAACCAAACCATATATTCTAAGAGACTATAATTACTTATTCCCTATAATTTTATATGTTGTAGCTGTATTCCCAGTTAACCTCAAATATTGAATTCATACTAATCACATTTTTATTTCTAGAAATCTATGTTCCCCGAAACTACAAGAAAAAATCAAATTCTGTGAAAATATTTGAATGGCATAGTAACCGTTAGCAATGAAAAAAATTATTTATAGATTTATCAACACAAATTGACATTGATTGATAGACATATATAGAGGAAGTGTATCGTATGATATATGTATACGATACCCTTCCTTTATATAATATTCACAATATTTGGATGCTAGTGAGTTTTGTTGTTGTTGCTATATTTCCTCTTAAAAATTCGCAATGAATTCAACAATTTCGATGTATGTAAATATTTTCAATGAATTCGAAGAAATGTTCATCTGTCATTTTTCTATTTCGAGGGAATCTAAAAAGGAAATGGTGATATTTTCTAGCAAATTGACAGACATGTGTATGTAATATTGTATGACATTTAGATAAAATATTTCATATAACGGGACGGATATATAAAATATTCAAAGTATTGAGTGAAAAAGGAAGTAAGACTTTATATTTTTATAGAGATTGGCAAGTTAAAAATATTTTCAAATCTGTTTAGTATTTTTAAGGAATATTTTTTCACAGGATCAACAGCCAAATAGGGCGTGGATTTTTAAAGAATATTTGTTCACAGGACCAACAGTCAAATAAGGCGTGGATTTTTAAAGAATATTTTTTCACAGGGCCAACAATCAAATAAGGCGTGGATTTTTAAAAAAGATTTTGTCAAGGACCTTACTTCCTTCGCTGGCTTGTTACAGAACGGTTGTTCCAAAAGCCAAATAAAGCGTGGATTTCCAAATGCGAATATTTCTTGTGCGCAAATCCACCAATTTGGAAGATGTTTGGAAGATGTTGTTTACTTGGTCTTTCCATCTAATTCGCGGCCTTCCCTTTCTACGGGAACCATCAATAGGCTAACTTTTATGTGCCTTTTGAGCTGGGGTATTCTCATTTATTCGCACAACATGGCCTACCGTAGTCGCTGCATACGAATGACTATGTCGATGTCCGCGTGTAAATTGTAGAGCTCGTGGTTCATTCGACGCCGATATTCACCGTCGACGCAGGTCGGCCCGTAGATCTTTCGGAGAATTTTTCTTTCAAACACCCCAAGAGCTGCCTCATCTGCTTGCGCATGTACTTATGCTTCAGATCCATATTAAAGCACGGGTAGTGTCAGCGTCTTGAAATGTGTGAGTTTGGTCTGGCAGTATGTAGCTTTGTTTCCAAACTGCTTACTTAGAACACAGTAGCATCTGTTGGCCATCACAATCCTTCTCCGAATTTCAAAACTGATGTCATTCGTTTTATTTATGGGGGTACCAAGGTATATAAAATCTTTGACTACCACGAAGCTGTAGTTCTCAAGTTCCACAGTTGGTCCGAGTCTACTGGAAGTCTTGCGCGTTGCCAGACCCATTTTGGCAGACTCTTTTTCAATTTGTTCAAAGGTGGCTGTTACCGCTCGCAATATTCGACCCATTACATCGTCTCGTATGAGAGGATGTTAAAAAGATCACACGGCAAACTGTCACCTTGTCCGAATCCTCGTGCAGTATTGAAGGGCTCCGATAGATCCTTTCCTACTTTTACTGCTGACCTTGTGGCACTTAATGTTATCCTGCATAGCCGTATTAATTTTCCAGGAATGCCGAACGCAGACATGGCTTTAAACACCTCTGAACGGATAGGGCTGTCGAATGCGGCTTTATAGTCGACAAATAGGTGGTATGAGTCGATGTGTTTTTCGTGTGTCTTTTACAATGGTCTGAAGCCGTATTGGTATGGTCCAGTGATGTCATTGACCATTGGCTCTAATCGTTCACACAGCACACTGGATAGCACTTTATATGCGATGGGAAGGAGACTTATTCCTCTATAGTTGGCACATATCGTCTTGCCTCCTTTTTTGTGCACGGGACACAGGATTCTGAGGTTCCAATCATTGGGCATGCATTCCTCTAGCCAAATTGTTCTAATCAGCTGGTGCATGCTCCTGACCAGCATCTGGCCACCAGTCTTGAATAGTTCTGCTGGTAACCCATCGGCTTCTGCTGCTTTATTGTTCTTGAGCCGATTAATTGTTTTTATGACCTCATCTTGGCTAGGTGGTATACATTCTATACCATCACCTCTTATTGGTTGTGGGGTATCTTCTACAACGCCACTATTTGATAGCAGAATCTTTTCAAAATGCTCCTTCCAGATCCTCAACACGCTGTCTGTATCTGTCACCAGATTTCCTTCTTCATTTCTACAGGAGGATGCGTCTGCCCCAAAGCATTCGTTTTGGTGTTTTACTCGTTTTTTTGATTTGAAAACACGTTTCTCGTCTCTCCTTTTCTCCCGATAATTCTCCATCATGTTACGTGTTGCTACTGCCTGCAGGGTTTCCCTATACGCTGCGTTTTTCACATCAGTAACATTACGACACTTCTGATCGTACTATGGGTTTCTTGGTGGCGGTTTTTGGTACCCAAGTGATGCTTTTGCTGCAGTTTGTAGGGAGTAGGCAATTCTTTGCCATTGTGCATCTATTCTATTATCGGGACAAGAAGTGCTTTCTTCAAGCAGGTGGGTAAGTTGAGCGGAATAGGCCTCGGCTACCTGTTGTGTTTGCAGCTTTTCGACGTCGAATTTCCGTGTTGTGTTAGATCACAATTTGCTGCTACATTAAGACGGGTGCGTACCTTGGCTGTCACAAGGTAATGGTCCGAATTGATATTCGCTCCTCGGATCGATCGGACTTCTAAAACACTGGATGAATGCCTTCCGTTTATCACAATATGATCGATTTGATTTCTCGTTGTTCGATCGGGAGAAATCCAAGTGGCCTTGTGTATATCGAGATGCTTGAATCTGGTGCTGCTAACTACCATGTTTTTTGCTGCCGCGAAGTCAATCAACCACATGCCGTTGTCGGATGTTTCTTCATGAAGGCTGAATTTTCCGACGGTGGGGCCGAAGATATTTTCCATTCGGATTTTTACAATAAACTCTCCTAGCAGAATTTTAATGACATGGTCAGGGCTACGGTCATATGCTGTTTCTAGGCGCTCGTAAAATATGTCTTTGGTTTGTTCATCTTTATCTTCGGTCGGAGCATGGGCGCAAATGAGACTGATCGTTCGGATTTCCTGTAAGGCAATAATATCGGCTTTGTACTTCTTAAGTACATCCGCCAAAGCGAACACTAAGCCTGTACTGTACGCACATTCCAAATGCAGATTCGTTGGTTTTCTTTTTTTGCTTTTTCATACAATTGAGATGAAAGAGGGACCAAGATAAGCCTGGGTTTCGCCATGTTAAAGCCAATCAGAGCCGTTGCTTGGTATCTATCATCCCCTACGCCACCCGTCAATGCTATAAGCATGAATTTTCAAGAATAAGGTGTTGGGCCTGTATTGTTTTATTGTTAAAATCACTCTTTGCTGCTCCAAAAACCTAAGTGATTTCATATTGCTGAAATGAAAATAATAAGAAATGTCAAAAATCACAAATGTCATCAAGACAAACCGTCACATATGTACAGACGTCGCATTCAAACGTGTCGTTCCTTTGTTGAATTATTATTTAAAAATTCTATTCACGTATTTCTAACATTTCTTGCAATTGTTGTAACATTTTTTGTTGCTACGATATTTTTTCATACATATGAATACCAAATAGATGCTTTGGGAGCAACAACATTAGCAAAGAACAGCAAAAAAAAACACAGAATAACACCAAGCGTCCTGACAACAATTCTAACACATCAGTTACCCAAAACATCAAATGTGAACCCCGTCAAATGTCAAGATGTGCAACACTGACGGGAAAGGGATATAGCTCTCCAAACGACAATACCATAATGTTATTGTTGTATTCCCTATGGACACGCAGTGACAAATCTCTTAGAGACAAAACCTCAGTCAACCGGCAGTAGACAGACAGGCATATCCAAGGGGAAAGGGAGGAGATATAACGACATTTGCAAAAAATATATAAATGTTAGATATAGAACAATGGGACAAAATGTTGAGCACTCAGCGAAAAAATATAAAATAAATCAAATATCACTGATTCATGCAAAAACGATTGCCAAAATGAAATCAAATGAAAAATTGCAAATTCATGTTGTTCGAAATCAAATTTCCATTACCAATCGAGGTCACGTACATTAACAAGTAAATGGACGAACTCAGATTTTTGGGTTAAGGGTAATATAAGTGTAGATTTGTTAAAGAAAATTCTAAAGGTCCATTACAAGTGAGGACTATTTTTCAAAAAATTGAAAATTGTTTCAAGGACCAATATAAGGCGTGGATTTATTAAAGAATATTTTCTCAAGGACCAATATAAGGCGTGGATTTATTAAAGAATATTTTTGAAAAGGACCAATATAAGGCGTGGATTTATTAAAGAATATTTTTTCAAGGACCAATATA
>NW_026872461.1:0-13317 GCF_032173495.1 Musca vetustissima
GAAAATCTTGACCGAGTACAGTTATCCTAGTTCCTACGATTGCAATGTACGTACGTGGATGATTAGTTTTAGAGTTATCGTGCCCCATTCTCCTGTAGAGATAAAGAGGGAAACCTGATGACAGATACAGACAGCGCGCTGAGGAACTGGAAGGAGCATTTTGCAAAGCTTCTGATATCAAATAGTAATGGTGAAGAAGATACAGCAGAGAAAATAAGATATGACGGTATAGATTGTATAGCACCTAGTCAAGACTATAGAGGAATTAGTCTCCTTACCATCGCATATAAAGTGCTATCCAGTGCCCTGTGTGAACGACTGAAGCCAATGGTCAATGACATTGTTGGATCATACCTATGTGGCTTCAGACCTGGCAAATCCACCATTAACCAGATTTTCACTCTGCACCAAATACTGGTAAAGACCCACGAAAAACACATCGACACATACCATCTATTCGCCGTCTAGAAAGCCGTAAACAACAGATGTGTTTAAAATCTGCGTTTGGCACACATACCATCTATTCGCATGGTTTCTTTGAGAATATGCATAGAATCACTTTCTGAGTCGATTTACGCATGTCCGTCTGTCCGTCCGTCAGTCCGTCCATGTATTTTTGTTAACAAAGTGCAGGTCGCATTTATGATCCGATTTGGATAAAATTTGGCACAGGTCACTTAATTGGCCCAAGGACGAACAATATTGAAATTGGAGAAAATCGGTCCACTTTTAGGCATACCTCCCATATAAGGGTACCCCCCCCCCCCAATTTACGGTATTTTGTGGTTCTGGAGTGCGTTTTTTGACTGAATTCGCTAAAATTTGGTACTTTGAGTTCTTATTGGGTAGCAAATCTCTCCACTAAAAATTATAAATATGGGTCCATATTTTCGGATAGCCCCCATATAAGGGTACCCCCAATTTTCGGTATTTTGGGGTTCTTGGGCTCGTTTTATAACTGAATTCTCTGAACTGTGTTATTATTGGGTACCAAATTACTTCACTAAAAATTATAAATATGCGTTCAGCTTTTCTGGTAGTCCCCACAAAACGGTACCCCAAAATTTTTGGTATTTTGGTGGTTCTGATCGTATTTTTCGACCGAATTGACTGTAATTTAGTACGTCGAGTTCTTATTAGGTAGGAAAGCTGTCCACTATAAATTATAAATATGGGTCCATTTTTTCGGGTAGCCCTCATATAAGGGTACCCCCCAATTTTCGGTATTTTGGGGTTCTTGAACGCGTTTTTCAACCCAATTCTTTGTAATTTGGTTTTTTTGTAGTCGTATATGGTAACAAACCTCCCTCCCAAAAAATAATAATATTCGCTCCCTTTTAGGGGTAGTCCCCATATAACCCTCTTTTTATACCCTCCACCACACTGTGGTACAGGGTATTGTCTTTTTGTATATGTTTGCAACAGATTTAGATGAAATTTGGCACAAGTCACTTATTTGGCCCAAGGACGAACCCTATTGAAATTGGTGAAAATCGGCTCAGATTTAGATATAGCTCCCATATATATTTTCGTCCGATATAGGCACAAAATCGCTATATATCTCTCGATTTGCACGAAATTTAACACAGACTACTGAATTAGGTCCAGAACAATGTGTGCTTAGTGTCGTGAAAATCGGTTCAGATTTAGATATAGCTCCCATAGATATTTTCGTCCGATATAGGCACCAAAGTCCTTACATATCTCTCGATTTGCACGAAATTTAAAACAGACTACTGAATTAGGTCTAGAACAATGTGTGCTTAGTTTCGTGAAAATCGGTTCAGATTTAGATATAGCTCCCATATATAGTTTTGCCAGATTTTATGTAAATGGTGCACTAAAGTCCCTATATATCTCTCGATTTGTACGAAATTTGGCATAGAGTACTGAATTAAACCTATCAGCTTTAGATACAGCTCTTATATATAGTTTTGCCAGATTTTATGTAAATGGTGCACCAAACTACTAATGTTTGTCCGATTGACACGAAATTTTGCACAACATACCATATATATTTCGAACGGGTGTCTGATTGAGATTATATTTTTAACTGTGCAGCATACTGAATCACGTGTATTATGTTTGCTATAAATCGATTTCCTTAAATCTGATTGAAATTAAATGTAGCATAGGATGACATGATATGAAATTGTTAGGATACATATATACATATAGTGGTGAAGGGTATCATATAGTCGACCCAGTCCGACTTTACTACCTTCCTTACAGGTTTAAGCTCGGCTTATGGAAAAAATGTTCTGTCACAAGCCAGCTAGGTAAGAATGTGTTCGTGCCAGCCATTCATAAAAAACACTGTTTTGAGAAAAACGCCTTTAAAGTTTTAAAACCGGCTCTGTGAGCTCTGTGCGATAACATGTAACTGTAAAATTAGATTTCTAACCTCCAACTTTTCGGGAAACTAATTCCCAGGACTCTCGCTGAATACTTTCAATATTATAGATATGAATATATGTCTTTGAAATTATATAAATATTTAAATTATTACCCCATTGTTTTATTTTCAATTTACATGGTGAATTATGATCGAACCTCCACTTACCGAAATTATCTATACTAGCACTGCTGTTAAAACGTATAATTCATTGTTATACACAAAATTATATTACCTTCTTTCTTATGATGTTTTCCATCAAAATGTCACGTCACCTTTTTATATTCCCCTTAATAATAAATAACAAACTTTTTTAAGGACTCTTTGAATTTCTCAAAAATTAATTCGACATTATTCCTTTACTAGCAGCACAATTTAACAACAATAACATTTAATTGCTAATGAAGATGAGACAATGACGACAACGGCCATTACACAAAGTACCCGCACACACATTAAGGCCAAAAGCAACAAAAAACCAAATATTTTCCAGGCTTCTCTGCTCATCATTAAACCCATTAATTTTGGTAACTTCTCACCTTTGTTTTTGATGGCCCTGTGCCTCTGCGGGAGGACATCAACAACATTTATTATACTCTAACACCAAGCTCCCACACACACACAGCCTGTCACCACCGAATGTTTGATCCCATCACTTGATAATTTATTTGAAGCAATTTTGATGTTATGGCCCTGGCCGAATAACAGCAACAACTGCAACTGAAAAACATTGTAAATCTTTTTTGTTGTTGTTGTGTGTTTTTGGAGAAATGTCATGACATGACCTGGCCAAAAAAATCATGGTGGCGTCCAATGTTCGCTCGTATTTTTTTATTGGCGCCATTTTGTCAACAACAACACCGGCACATTAAGCGAAAGGATTTTTAAAATAAAACCAATTTCGTAATTAACAATGAATTTGATGGTGACACCCCGCTACTACGCCTCGGTGCAATTTTACCTCGAAATGAGGTTGAGAAAAACCTCTTAATTTACGTGCGTAAATTTTCACTGAAAATAACTGGAATGTTATAGTGTCCTTTACAGCGCCAAAACAAGGTAAAACTTTTGATAGTTGTTATTACCAAATAAAATTAAGAACAAAAGCGGACTACTTGATACCCTACAGTGCTTTGGAAATATACAAGAGATGCTGTTAACGTTCTTATAGTAACCTTTAAAAATGCATAGCGATTTAAATAAACTTTTCAAATTTTACCCTCATAGTTGATTGATTGGACAGACAACGTGGGATCGTAATTTATATGTGTAAACGCTTGTCGTACGTGGTATTCAGAAATAAGAAGTCGAAGGCCCATAGACATAAACATGGAGTTCTTAAAGAAGAGATGGTATCTACCATTCTAGAATTTCACGCCCACTGGACGGCATTAAAATCTTTACGAAGGCGGATTATTGTACCCCAAAATTGTAATGGTTAGACATTCATCACTTAGACATGCCAGGAGGATCTCCATGATCTGGAGAGAGAGTTACAGAGGCGTATTAAGCAGTATTGAATCGTATTTACACTGACGTTGTTGAGGCAGCAATTTGAGAATAAAGGGTGAATACCATTCTCGGAGAAAACCCCCCACCGATAGCAGCAGCTACTGCGACAAATCAAAATGATTTTAGGACAAATGAGATCTTGGTGGTGTAGCTATGACAGTGACAATATCTACCCGGCATGTGGTAATGGTTCACATGGAACGCTATACCTCTTCAATTGTCCTGTCACTTCGGGCACAACCTGAGTTTAGAAGCGAGTTTTTGGTCACCTTTCCAAAATAATCATCTGAAATTTGGTATTGGGGTTCCCACTGGGTAGTAAACCATTCTCTACCAAATTATCAATTGATCCACTATCAACTTTGGTCCACTTTTTATTATAATTTGGTATTCCGGGGCATTGGAGGGTATTAGACATTTTTGCGGATAATTGTCTATGTTAGTCCATGTTTAAATATAGTCCGCATATAAATGTCCGGCCCCATTTTCGTAATTATATCCTTCACCACACTGTGTTACAGGGTATTACGTCGAGATAGACCCATAGTTCCTTTTGAAAATATGCTTAGAATCACTTTCTGAGTAGTCTTGGGCAATCTCGTTCAGTTCAGTGATCGAACGAACTAGGTAATTTTTTAAAAGTGAACTAGGTCGTTCAGTTACCTTATATCGTTCAAATGGTCACTCAGTTCAATTTGTATGACAGCACATTACTTTGCTTTTAAATGTTCGGCAAATTATGTACTGACTTTCTAGCTACTGCAGTATTTGCATTTGACCTTTTGAGCATCGCATTTCATGAAATTATACCTCAATGGACTTATTTACCGAGTGTTCATTTTAATACACGTACCTTCTTTCAATTTAACAGATTTTCTTGTTTGACCTGTTTCAGTTGGTCAAAGTCAGTGCACCTGTGAACGAGTAAAATTTAATGTGTTCAGTGACCGACGACGTTTATTGAGCAAAAGCATTCCGTGAGCATACTCGTTCAGTGAAAAAAAATCGTTCAGTGACCAACGGCGTTTTGTTAAAAAAATCGTTCAGGGAACGACAATAATCAATAATGAACCATGTCGTTCACTCGTTCAGTGGACTTCAATTCAACTAGGTCGTTCACGAACGACACAAAACTATTTCTGAGTCGATTTATGCATGTCCATACGTCCGTCTGTTTGTGTTAAATTGTAAACAAAGTACAGGTCGCATATATGATCCGAATTGGATGAAATTTGGCACAGCTCATCTATTTGGCCCAACGACGAACCCTATTGGGAAAAATCGGTTCGGATTTAGATATAGCTCTCATATATATTTTAGTGAAAATTGTGCACCAAAGTCCCTTTAAGGGAATCCCCCCATTCTCGATTTTTTATTTTTAAGATTTTAAATGGGCTGGTAAATGAATATCAATGATTGTTAAGGTTTGTAACTTTGCACATATATATTTGAAGATTTAAAAAAGAAGAAAAGTAATTTACAAAAAAAATTTGTTGTTGTTTTTGGTGATCAAAGAAAATTCCTTGTTTTTGATGGCGGGCATGATAACTCCTCACTGGAACATCGGAATCCGAAAATTCCAACGGTGTTAGAAAGAGTACATGTCTGGCTCTCGTATGAACTAGGATTATTGACTTCGCACAGCAATTAACAAAATGGCGGAACTTTAAATCGCCTATTTTTGACCACAAACTAAGATAAAAAATAAGGAAGTTCTTCACCGATTGGCTTTATTCTAGTTCATACGAGAGCTATACACTCCCAGAGAAACGTGTCAAAATTTAAAACCGATTGGATTATTAGTTTTTGAGTTATCGGGGCCGCCATTCGCAAAAGAGAAAAACGGGTTTAAAGCTAGAGAAGCCCTTTAGTCGTCACTTGAAGCTGACACAATAAATCGGCTATATCTTCAAGAGTTCTTGAGATTTTCACTTGAAATTTTGTAGGGACATTCTTGAATTAGTGTAGATTCGAATTAAATCAAAAAATGTTTTTCACCCCGGGAATGGGGGGCCCCTTAAATATTTCGATTTGCACGAAATTTGGCACAACGTACTGAATTGGGTCTGAAGTCATGTCTGCCAAGTTTCGTGAAAAGCGGTCCAGATTTAGATATAGCTCCCATATATATTTTCGTCCGATTTTATGTTAATGATGCACCAAAGTCCCTATATATCTTTCGATTTGCACGAAATATTGAGCAGCGTACTGCATTGGGTCTGAGGACATGTCCGCTAAGTTTTGTGAAAATCTGTTCAGATTTAGATATAGCTCCCATATATATTTTCGTCCGATTTAATGTAAATGGTGCACCAAAGTCCTTATATATCATTCGATTTGCACGAAATTTGACATAGCGTACTCAATTATGTCTAGAATGATGGGAGTTAAGTTGCGTGAAAATCGGTTCAGATTTAGATATAGCTCCCATATATATTTTCGTCAGATTTTAAGTGAATGGATCACCAAAGTCCCTATATATATTTCGATGTGCGCGAAATTTGGTATAGCGTACTGAATTGAGTCTAGAATGATGTCTACTAAGCTTCGTAAAAATCGGTTCAGGTTTCGATGTAGTTCCCATATATATATATATATATATATATATTTTCGTCAGATTTTAACTGAACTGAAACCGATTCCGATTTAAATATAGTTCCCATATATATTTCCTTTGATTTTATGTAAAGTGTGCACTAAAGATCCAAATTTGTACGATTGACACACAATTTTTTTGAATTCGATTTAGATTTAGAAAAAGCTCCCATTTAATTTTCGTTAGATTTTAGGTAAATGTTGCACCGGTTGACACGAAACGTATCAAATTAAGACTAGAATAACGCTATAGCTCTTTTTGTGATTGGTGCAGATGCAGACACAGCTACCATATATATTACAAACGGGTATCTAATTGAGATTAAATTTTTGAAGAGACCGGCCTACCGAATTGCGTTTATTTTTTATCGAAAGTTTGATCTAAATCGATTTACATAAATTGTAGATTCCAGAAAGTTCACATATTCAAGTTTATTCAATTTAATGTCAATGTTTCGAAGTTTTTTTTTAGTTTTTGGTAGTATTTTACCACTGAATTTTTGTAAAAGTTTCCGGCCTTCGTATAAAGTTCTGGTATAGTGAAGGCTTTTGCAGAATTTTACACTGAAATAGAAAACATATTGTTGTGTCCCCATATAAAGGCATTTCGAATTCACACCACCTAGTGGTGTTATTTGTTAATCATAAATCGATCTATACTGCTGTAATTTCATGTTCGATATTCGTACGAAGTTGTGGATTACTATCTGACCAATGACAAAGCCTAATTGCTGATGGTGATTTTCCGATGATGTTGCTCAGCCTAATTCGTATAAGTTCGACGCTCTACTGGAACAATTTGTACTGTGCTTGTGGATTGACAATTTTTCCACTTGAAGCTCAATTGCCGATCTGCTAGGACAATTATGACGAACGTATCGTATGGACGAATTTCGGTAGTAATGAATTGGCATACCTTACTGAAGTTTATTCGCATAAATCGACTCAAAAATGACTCTATCGTTTCTCGTTTCCTTTGGCATGTGACAAACATATGCAAAAAGGGAGGTAATACCCTTTATCACAGTGAGGTGTAGGGTATAAATAAAGGTAAAAGTATTAATCGTTGTTTTTGCAAATCAAATAAAATTATAAATTTTTTTCACAGTACTATCTATGGCGGGGTTTCGTTCTGCATTGTTAGTTAGCAACTGAAAAGTTACAATTTAAATGGCGTCGTCATTGTGACAGTTTGGCGTCGAAAATATTTGTGAATTTTGTAGATTAGTTTTGTGCAAATGTACTTCTTTTCCTTTTTTTGTTTTGTCTGATTTGAATTGAAATAAATATTTACATTGGCTTCGAAATTAATTTACACAGAGTTTTGGGAAAATGCAATTTTTAGCTTTAACTTTAATTACATTTGTCTGTGAATTAATTAAGTAATTGGGAAAAAATAAACTGTTAGTTTACTTAAATAAATTGTTTTATTTTAAATGTTTATTAATTAAAGGAGGGGCGAATTTAATACAATTTTTATTAAGAGGTGAGTAAGGGTACTATCAATAAAAGTTTTCAGGTGTATAAAATGAGACTTTTATTCAACTGCAATATTTTGTTAATATTACTTCGTATAATTTTTATAGATATTTAAGTACCTTATTTAATTTAAACCCCACCAACCTTTGAATACCATACACAAATTTTTCGCTGACACTTAATTTCATATCAAACAAAACGGCTGTCATTTTTATTCTCACAAAACAACGCCATTGATAATCTTCGGTTATTTCTCACACTTCTCACAATTTTTTTGTAGTTATAATTATGTTGCTGCATTTTTATTATGTTTTTGTTGGTCCTACTCAGACATGTCCTTTTTCGAAATTCGCATATTGTCATATTGACTACAAAATTGACACTATCATGATAATTATATTATGACATTGCCGGTAATACAGCAAATACGTTTGCATACATACGAAGGATGACTAAAGGACATGGGGAGGAAGGGAAAAATATTATGGATATAATTTCATATAAGGGCACAGTGGGATAATAATTTCGAAACAAGTAGTGGATTTCTTAAAAACATATTTTTTCAAGGACCAAACAAGGCGTGGATTTCTTAAAAAATATTTTTTCAAGGACCAAACAAGGCGTGGATTTCTTAAAAAATATTTTTTCAAGGACCAAACAAGGCGTGGATTTCTTAAAAAAATATTTTTTCAAGGACCAACCAAGGCGTGGATTTTTAAAAAATATTTTTTCAAGGACAAAAAAGCGTGGATTTTTAAAAAATATTTTTTCAAGGACAAAAAAGCGTGGATTTTTTAATGAATATTTTTTCAAGGACCACCAAATTCGTGAATTTTTTAAAAAATATTTTTTCAAGGACAAAACAAGGTGTGGATTTTTTAAAAAATATTTTTTCAAGGATCAAACAATGCGTGGATTTTTTAAAAAATATTTTTTCAAGGATCAAACAAGGCGTGGATTTTTTAAAAAACATTTTTTCAAGGATCAAACAAGGCGTGAATTAAAAAAAATATTTTTTCAAGGATCAAACAGGGTGTGAATTAAAAAAAAATATTTTTTCAAGGATCAAAAAAGGCGTGAATTAAAAAAAATACATTTCAATATTCACCTTTGAGTCGAATCATAATAATCTACTCCCACTGTGCTTCCAACGATGAATCATTGGCTTGCCGCTGCACTACATTACCGGTCTCACTGAATATATCGTGCGCTCAGCTGGAGTTCATGAAATTCACACCTAAAAGGGCGAAAATGCCAATAATAACATATCCAATGGTCATACATACATATATCGACAAGGTAAGCTGCATCAACCTTCGTACTTTAATGTACAGATATAATGTTCATATAGGTTCCACAGCACTACATATTTGCCACATTGCCAAATTTGTAAGGGTATATGTGTGTGTGATTTGGTATGTGTGATTAATAATTGTTATTAAAACACCGGGCGTCATAACATTGCAGTGTCATACACTGAGAAAAACATAGATTTAAATTGGAAATTCCATAAATTACAGTTCGGGATTTGGATACAAATTAAGCAACGAATATTGTTTTTATAACTGAATATTAAATTTTCGATATTAAAATATCCACTCATAATCCACTTTATTTTCCCTCTCAGTGTATAACACATGCTCCACATTGAAGTACACATGAATTGTGTGCTTTTTGGTACTTATCGATATTTTGTGATGTTGTTGTTGCTTCCACAGTTGCTACTGGCTTATAAGCCCACATGCGACGATGGTGTTGAAGGCCAGGTCAATTTATACCCTTCGAAGAGCCGGAGAGAGAAAAAAATTACAACAGCAACACCATCACCAATAAAAAGTCACCTTATAAATATAAATCTGTTCGAAGAGGTAATTTAATACAGTAACTCGATTACCCACCGCTCCCCCTCCCATTTCGAGAGTAATCAAACTTATGGCAGTGGCAGTTACAAGATCGAGTACATAAGCCCATAAGGATATTGTTTCACAACGACAACACGAATTTTATGGCACCTAAATATTCTCCGAATAATATTTTTTATTTTATTATAGTTCGCAGTTCGCTGTAGGTTCCATCAGATTTATTTTTGCCAATTTTCCACGAATATTATTTTCAAAGTGACCATTTATAGCATGAATTATTTTATGGGACAACAAAAAATCATGTCATGATAAAGTTCATTAAAACGCCGAAATGTGGTGGTGTGTAATGAAAGCATTCGGCGAGGGCATGGAACTGGAAATTAGGGCACTGGATTCAAATTGGAGGAAAATAGGAAGAAAAGTGAAATTACTTACTAAGTTTGGTGTTAAATTTAAAAACATTTTTTTTTTAATTTAATATACAGTAATGGTAGGAGAGCGACACAGATTAGATGTAATTGGGGAACCTAAAATATGCCCAGTAGGGTTATGGAATCTGTGTATTTATATCAACTGGTATTAAAAATTAGTCAAAGTTTTCCACATTTGGTCTATTCCTGTACTAATTTTTAATATTTTTTGTCGTGTTGAATTTAGCATTTATATCAAAATAATTTGGAAAATACATATGCGAATTTTGTAACACAAATGCCGTGGTCGTTACGAGTGTCTGAAATAAAGAATCAGCCACCTCTACGTCGATAAATGTGACAAAAGTCCGATCATCCTTCATTATTGACTTTGAGAGTGGTAGCGATTACCGATCATGCTTCCTTCCAGCATTCTAGAGCGGTACCGATTTCTCGATCCGATTGCGATGTTGCAACACTTATTTTATGTTTTAGACATTTTTCCGCTTATGGTGGCCCGCTAATACATTGACTTACAGTGTCGGATCCCTGATTCTGGGGTCAGAAGTGCTTACACGACTAAGCTCATGACTCTCTTTGGCAAATACCGCTAAATCTATTGGAAAGTTTAGTCTTAAATCTGGCATTCGATCCGTCTCGTATTCAGCGGGCGGCTGCAGCTGTGTAGGTCTCTGTAATTCCTATCTGCTACCCAAACATTGGAAGAAATGCGCGGTTGCTTGAATCGCGGTTTTGTCAAATCTCTGAACTCTTGTCAATTGGCTTTTCCATGGTTAAGAAATATGCAGCAATAAGATTATATGAAATCGGGAGGTCTGCTGATGGATGCGATGCCAATTTATGTCAATACCGGTGGGTGTCGTTGATCTTCCCACAAGATATATACAGTCAAGGGTGTGGCAACAAGCACGTAGCAATCAAGCTGGGACTCAAATTCCATGTCTGAACACGAGAGTAACACCAACATAACCGTTTTAGAATGCCGGGTGAACGAAGGGGCTGATAAGAGAAGCAAAAGCAAGTAGCAGACGGCGGATATAAAGAGAAGGCAGAGATAACCCCAAGTCAAAGAAGATTGTCATGAGAAGCCACCGAAGAAGGCCCGCATTTCTTTAAAACGAGTGCTGCATCGAAATACCAGGAAGGTAGCCAGGAGCACTATGGACACGAGCTCTGCTATGCTGCTCTGCTAAAGCGAAAGAACAAGCCCATTCATTTTTCCTTTTAAATAATTCACATAATTCGTTCGCTGAACGGGATGATCTGCCTGAACATATGGATCAAAAGGAACATGAACGAGTGGCCAGTATTTTCTCTTTACACGATACAATATAACTTAAGCTGGGAGAAAAAGGGACTAGATTTGGAGAAGATCTAGGTGAACGATTAAATCAGACGAATCTAGGTGAAAGAGAGACAAAATTAACGATTGAGTCAAAAGGAACTAGATGAAACAATGAATCTGATCTAGTGCCGATCGTTCCATTTGCGAAATGGTTCTTTTGAACTAGTTCGTTTCTGAACTACCCAACTGTAATCTTAAACTACAAAAGTCAACTGTCTTGGTAAGTTGGGTGCAATGATTTCACAATAGAACGAAAACACGAAGTATTGGTTCTGCAGAAAAATACACTTAGTAAATTGTAGTTCAATCGTTCATTGGTACACTACATATAATTATATCAATGAATCAGATGTTCTAAATGAACGATTGGATCGAAAGAAACTAGGTGAACGAGAGAAAAAAGAACGACTGGGTCAGAGGGAGCTAGATGAACGAAAGAACCTGAACTAGTAGCGATCGTTCCTTTTGCGGAATAATTATTTTGAACTAGTTTATTTATGAACGATCCACCTCTAATAGGGACATTTTTAAACTACAAAAGCCAACTGTCTTCGTCAGAGTTTTTCTTCTGCAGAATAATACACTGGTAGTGAAGAAGTTCTCCACAGGCAGGAGAGCGAAGAATGGACTTTCCTTATAGTAATCTTGGACAACCATTCAATTGCAAGACATTCTTCAACTATAAATACCAACTGTTTTCGTCAGAGTTATTATTCTGCAGAACAATACACTGGCAGTGAAGAAGTTCTCCACAGGCAGGATAGCGAAGAAGGGATTTTCCTTATAGTAATCTTGGCCAACCATTCAATTGCAAGTCTTACCAAGACAAAGGGTAAGGCATGTTGTTGTAGTGGTAGTAGTGTAGTCTTCAAAATTGGCAATACAATTATTGGAGAGGAACTAGGTGGACGAAAGGAACTAGGTAACGAGAGGAAAAAGAACGGCTTTGTTCAAGGGAACTAGAAGAACCTGGACTAGCACCGCTCGTTCCTTTTGTGGAATAAGTCTTTTGAATTAGTTCGTTTATGAACGACCAACCTCTAATAGGGATATTCTTTAAAAACTAAAGTCAGCTATCTTTATCAGATATCAGGGCAGCGAGTGTACCACAGTACACATGTTCGAAGTCATCGGTCTAAAGAACCAGATATTTTCAGTGAAGAAGTGTGGGTTCTTTGACGGCGAGGAGAATAAAGATGAGGCTTTTCTTGTGGTAGGCTCAGACAAACGGTGTCTTCTTCAGAATTGGGATGGCAAGAATTGAAACGGAGGAAGCCACAAAAAATATGCGAGAGGCAAAAGCCCAAAAAGAAAAGGTAGGGAGCCAAGGAGGAAGCTGGTGGACGCTATTGCAATGACTAGGGTAAACCAGTAAGGAAAGTAGTAAAGTCGGACGGGGCCGACTATATGATACCCTTCTTCACTTTGGGAATATTCAACAGAAGGAATCCTAACAAACGTCGCATTTTTGAAGGACCATTAACATGAAATTAAACATGTCATTCTGCAACCTATACTAAATTTTGGTCAGATACACAATACAATTCTTACAATAGGCCAAAATTATGTAAATAAATTTAAAGCAAATTATCGAAATTTAAAAAGATTTCATCAAATCTTGTCACATATTAGGTTACAATTATTTCAGTATGTTTTTTGCATTCGGCCACATTTTGAGTTCTTCATTAACTTATAAAT